>NW_893315.1:0-760 GCF_000209065.1 Trypanosoma cruzi | reverse complement strand
TCATCCGGGGACGCGGGTTCGATTCCCGCAGAAGCCTAAGTTTTTTCCATTTTTTTTTTTGAATTCTTGTTTCATATTGCTTTTTAAACTTCTGGTTTGCAGGACGGTGTGCGAGTTCTGCAATCGCACTGATTCCATCTGTTTCGTGGTTTGTGCGGCTGCGGCTGCGGTGGTGGCCGCGTGAGAGTGAGTGTGAGAGAGCCATGCACCGCCCGCATACACACACTTCCTTCTCTCTCTGTGTGTGTGTCCCCTTGCATGGACTCTCGTCGTCGCCTCACCCCACGAAGCACACACAATAATGTGCCCATTGTATATATGCATGCACACCCATGCAGGCCCGTTGGTGCTCTCTTTTGCACGACACGCACCGCTGCCGTCCTGCCTGGCTGCATGGGCGGAGCACCGTAACTGTTTCTGTTTTGTTTTCATTGCATTGAGTGGGCGACCTCTCTCTCTCTCCCTGTGTGTGTGTTTTGCTTTACGGGAGCAATGAGAGTGTGTGTGCGCTGGTAGTCCCACGCTTCGGCTTTTTGTTTTGTTTTTCTTTTTGATTTTGTGGTTGAGTGCACCCATTCCGCGGCTGCGGTGTGTGTGTGTGTGATGATATGAGTAATTTGCGTGTGTGCTTATCTGCCTCTCTCTGCCGTTGCTTTCTTCAGACTCTCTTGTGGCGCACAGCTGCTCTGCAAGTATAGGCGCTGACAAACCACACACACATGCACACACATGCCGTGCTTAAAACGCTGAGAATGCACGC
>NW_893314.1:0-760 GCF_000209065.1 Trypanosoma cruzi | reverse complement strand
AGAAGTGGGAGATCCTTTTATCTTCCGTATTTATCAAATCACACGGCACATCCTCACCCACACTTTTACCATCGACTTACGCGGAGCCCTGGGTGCCATTTCGTAACAAAATTACGACGTGTTTTGTTGTCTCCGTCGCCAAAGTAACGCTTTGATCTCCCGAATTCGGTCCGCCACCGCAAGACAACTTCCACTTCTTTTCTTTGTTGAACGACAGTCCCAGGAGTACAGTCTTCTCACTGTCATTCACTTTCACACCCATCAAAGAAATTGGAGTATCTCCCTCCTCCGGCACATTGTCGATGGATACCGTTGCCACAAGAGTGAAGTTGTAGTTCGCAAAGTGGTACAGCTGATTCTCCCCCTGACTGTCAACAGGCCACTCCGCCCACGCTCCCTGGAACTTCACACCATCGGAAGTCTTTGTTGCCCTTGCAGCCCCTTCATTCTCCTTCACTGTGGCGTTCACCCCGAGGTACTCGTCCCTCCATGTGTCATTAGAGAAGTTGCCGGACAAAAAGCCAACCAGCCCATCCGTCGGAATGACAGCGCTGCAGTCATTGCCAGTTGAGCCATCATTCTCAGCACTTGAGGGGCACAGTTTGGAGACAGTTTTGTCCACTTTCTTCCACGTCGCCAGCACGTCCTTCACACGCTGCAGCTGCTCAGTCAGAAGCACAGACCAAAGACTGTGTGATGGTTTCCCATCGTCCTTCTTCTCGTACAGTGCAATCAACTTCTCCTTCTGCTCATTATATTA
>NW_893313.1:0-760 GCF_000209065.1 Trypanosoma cruzi | reverse complement strand
AATTTGAAACAAAAATTTAGACCACAGCGTGTGGTGCAGCAGCCGCTCGAAAACGATTATCCGACTGCAGCACCCTGTGGGCAAGATCTCGCGACATTCTTCCAAGCAGCGGATAGTTCAGGGTGTTTGGGCGTCCAGTGTGTGAACACGCAAACGGACATTGAAAGAGAGTGCCTCTGACCACCACCATTCATAATTCGAAACAAAAATTTAGACCACAGCGTGTGGTGCAGCAGCCGCTCGAAAACGATCCGCCGACTGCAGCACCCTTGTGGGCAAGAGCTCGCGAAATTCCTCCAAGCAGCGGATAGTTCAGGGTTGTTTGGTGTCCAGTGTGTGAACACGCAAACAGACATTGAAAGAGAGTGTCTCTGACTCCCGCCATTCATAATTCGAAACAAAAATTTAGACCACAACGTGTGGTGCAGCAGCCGCTCGAAAACGATTATCCGACTGCAGCACCCTTGTGGGCAAGATCTCGCGACATTCCTCCAAGCAGCGGATAGTTCAGGGTTGTTTGGTGTCCAGTGTGTGAACACGCAAACAGACATTGAAAGAGAGTGTCTCTGACCACCACCATTCATAATTCGAAACAAAAACATAGACCACAGCGTGTGGTGCAGCAGCCGCTCGAAAACGATTATCCGACTGCAGCACCCTTGTGGGCAAGATCTCGCGAAATTCCTCCAAGCAGCGGATAGTTCAGGGTTGTTTGGTGTCCAGTGTGTGAACACGCAAACAGACATTGAAAGAGAGTGTC
>NW_893312.1:0-760 GCF_000209065.1 Trypanosoma cruzi | reverse complement strand
CTGCTGCTCACCGTTGTGGTCTAATATTTGTTTCCAATTATGAATGGTGGGAGTCAGAGACACTCTCTGTCAATATCTGTTTGCGTGTTCCACACTGGACACCAAACAACCCTGAACTATCCGCTGCTTGGAGGAATTTCGCGAGCTCTTGCCCACACGGGTGCTGCACTTGGCTGATCGTTTTCGAGCGGCCGCTGCATCACACGTTGTGGTCCAAATATTTGTTTCCAATTATGAATGGTGGGAGTCAGAGGCACTCTCTGTCAATATCTGTTTGCGTGTTCACACACTGGACACCAAACAACCCTGAACTATCCGCTGCTTGGATGAATTTCGCGAGCTCTTGCCCACAAGGGTGCTGCACTCGGCTGATCGTTTTCGAGCGGCTGCTGCATCACACGTTGTGGTCCAAATTTTTGTTTCCGATTGTGAATGGTGGGAGTCAGAGACACTCTCTGTCAATATCTGTTTGCGTGTTCACACACTGGACACCAAACAACCCTGAATTATCCGCTGCTTGGAGGAATTTCGCGAGCTCTTGCCCACACGGGTGCTGCACTCGGCTGATCGTTTTCGAGCGGCTGCTGCATCACACGTTGTGGTCCAAATATTTGTTTCCGATTGTGAATGGTGGGAGTCAGAGACACTCTCTGTCAATATCTGTTTGCGTGTTCACACACTGGACACCAAACAACCCTGAACTATCCGCTGCTTGGAGGAATTTCGCGAGCTCTTGCCCACACGGGTGCTGCACTCGGCT
>NW_893311.1:0-760 GCF_000209065.1 Trypanosoma cruzi | reverse complement strand
CTTTTCGTTTTCGTGAAGTGTCCTGCATAAATTTATAGTGTGGAAGGCGTCCTGTTCTCGTATCCTCACGAACCGCAAGGCGCGGTGGGGATCCGCCCTCGCCGTCTTCGGCGCGACGGACCAGTCCAAAATTAAGGCCCCGTCCGGCTTCAGTTTAAAATTGTTGGGGATTAAGGCCGCAATCTCAAACAAACGACTCGCCGTTATCCACGCAGGTCGTAAGACAACACGTTCCTTCCAATCGGTCCGACTGCGGATTACTTGATTCATCCCTTCCTCTGTCGCGGGGCGCGCCTGCCTCGTCTTTTTCTTCTCCGATCGCACCGCAAATTTTTTTAACCCCAGAATCACCATGTCCAGCGGGGTTCCATCCATTTCCAACTTGGACCGCAGCATCCTGGCGTACTGCAGTCGGGTCGATGGCGCCACATCGATTGCCATCAAAAAGGCCGCGCAGCTCTCCTCGTTCATCGGCTGTTCGTGCGTGCAGCAAAAGGTTGTGAATTGCCCCGCTAGGGACATTCTCTGCTCCCACGTTGACGGCGCCCACATTTCTCGAGCGACCTCGTTCGCTCTCCTCATATAACTGGCCCAAAGCGGGGATGTCGGTGTTCCGTCGTGCCACAGTCGAGCGTCGTTTACGGATAAGCTCCATTGCCCTTCCCGACGATTGCGTCGGGCAATTTGAAAGATCGAATGGGAAATCGGCGGTGCGGTGCGCTGCCTGTGAAGATTGGTGGGAGGTGGCGGGTTGGATGGG
>NW_893310.1:0-760 GCF_000209065.1 Trypanosoma cruzi | reverse complement strand
AAAACATAGACCACAGCGTGTGGTGCAGCAGCCGCTCGAAAACGATCCGCCGAGTGCAGCACCCTTGTGGGCAGGAGCTCGCGAAATTCCTCCAAGCAGCGGATAGTTCAGGGTTGTTTGGTGTCCAGTGTGTGCACACGCAAACATACATTGAAAGAGAGTGTCTCTGACTCCCGCCATTCATAATTCAAAACAAAAATTTAGACCACAGCGTGTGGTGCAGCAGCCACTCGAAAACGATCCGCCGAGTGCAGCACCATTGTGGGCAAGAGCTCGCGAAATTCCTCCAAGCAGCGGATAGTTCCGGGTTGTTTGGTGTCCAGTGTGTGAACACGCAAACATACATTGAAAGAGAGTGCCTCTGACTCCCGCCATTCATAATTCAAAACAAAAACATAGACCACAACGTGTGGTGCAGCAGCCGCTCGAAAACGATCCGCCGAGTGCAGCACCCTTGTGGGCAGGAGCTCGCGAAATTCCTCCAAGCAGCGGATAGTTCAGGGTTGTTTGGTGTCCAGTGTGTGAACACGCAAACATACATTGAAAGAGAGTGCCTCTGACTCCCGCCATTCATAATTCGAAACAAAAATTTAGACCACAGCGTGTGGTGCAGCAGCCACTCGAAAACGATCCGCCGAGTGCAGCACCCTTGTGGGCAGGAGCTCGCGAAATTCCTCCAAGCAGCGGATAGTTCAGGGTTGTTTGGTGTCCAGGTGTGTGCACACGCAAACATACATTGAAAGAGAGTGCCTCTGACTCC
>NW_893309.1:0-760 GCF_000209065.1 Trypanosoma cruzi | reverse complement strand
AAGGGTCCGGCTTTCCTAAGCGATACCAAAGGTCCACATCAAGTTCTAAAAAATGAAAGGGAAAAAAAGACGGACTGTGTCTCAGCGAAAGAGCAAAGGGGAAACATTCTTACAGAAGAGCAATTGATTACTTTGCTTTCAGATACACATTAGTGTTGTAACGGGAATAGCCTTCAGAACAATGCATCCGCGAGTCAAATTCCTTATTTTGAATGTTTGTTTGGTTATATTTTTTACCTTGGAAACGGGACCTTTTATTTTTTCCAGAATATGGCATGCCTTCCTGACCTCCCAGATAAGCGTGTCAGTATACATATATATATACATATATATATATATGCGTTGGATTCCCGTTTTTTTTTTTTTTTTTTTTTTTTTTTTTTTCATTCTACCTTCAACCCCCATCCATGTTTAAGGATGTGAAAAAGTTCTTTGCCAACAAAAATAATAAGCGGCTTTTTTTTTTCCTGTCGTTTTCAAAGCAGTCCTCTTGCATTATAAAAGGGCTCTCTGTCGTTTCTACATTCCCATTCTAATACCCCCTGACTGTGAATTGCACAAAGGAGGCACAACTTTATTAAAAACGGGAGTTGTTTTGTTTTTCTTTGGGGGGGGGGGGGGGTTTTGTTTTTGTTTTAATTTTGGGGGATCGGCGTTTTCCAAGGGGGATTCCACCTTTTTTCTCTGCGTGGCTGCTAGGCATCTTCACGGAGACGCCATTCTTGAAAGCTGCCAAAAAAGCATTTAATTGGAGGAGTCG
>NW_893308.1:0-760 GCF_000209065.1 Trypanosoma cruzi | reverse complement strand
TCGTGGCCGGTACTGCCACCACGCCGTTTCTTTCCCCCCCCCCCATGCTGAGGTGCGCGCAGTGGCGCCTTAAGAAAAAAAAAAGGAGAAAGTGGGGTCACAATATACAAACAAACACACACACAAAAAAAGAAAAGGCCTCTTCAGTACAAAACTGTTAGAAACATCTCAAAAGCCGCCTGCCCACCATCAGTCTCGGAAGGAGCACAAAGGGGCGGGTGGAAATAAAAGAAGAGACGTAAAGAGACACCGAATACACACGCACACACACACAAAGAGAGAAAGAGAGAGAATAGCAATAGGATTTTTGCCAAAAACATCGTCACAGACACAAACATTCCTCCCCTCTTGTCGTGTTCTCAAGAACAACTGGCCCACGGAGGAGGTGCGTGCATTGACCAGGAGTCCCCACATCATTGACGACGCTCACAGATCTCCATTTCTCCCAGGAGCGATCGAACATGGCATCTTACATCCCTTTTAGGCAAACAAGGAAAGTCAAACTAAATAAAGAGCTAAAATTGATATAAATTTATCAATGGAAAAATTTATTATATCACACTCCACAAAAACACCTACAAACGCGCACACACATTCCCTCTAGTCTCTGGTATATATAAAAAAAAAGCAATGTGGCTCTTTGTCATTCATACATCCTCGGAGGTTCGTAGTAAAAGCAAAGACCGTTTTATTTTTCTCCCCCTCCACTTCCCCTTTTTTTCTTCCCAGCGCCATACAGAGGCATGGTAGTTCTCATTCC
>NW_893307.1:0-760 GCF_000209065.1 Trypanosoma cruzi | reverse complement strand
TCTCTGTCATATCTGTTTGCGTGTTCACACACTGGGACACCAAACAACCCTGAATTATCCGCTGCTTGGAGGAATTTCGCGAGCTCCTGCCCACAAGGGTGCTGCACTCGGCTGATCGTTTTCGAGCGGCCGCTGCATCACACGTTGTGGTTTAAATTTTTGTTTCCGATTGTGAATGGTGGGAGTCAGAGGCAGTCTCTGTCAATATCTGTTTGCGTGTTCACACACTGGACACCAAACAACCCTGAATTATCCGCTGCTTGGAGGAATTTCGCGAGCTCCTGCCCACACGGGTGCTGCACTCGGCTGATCGTTTTCGAGCGGCCGCTGCATCACACGTTGTGGTTTAAATTTTTGTTTCCAATTGTGAATGGTGGGAGTCAGAGACACTCTCTGTCACTATCTGTTTGCGTGTTCACACACTGGACACCAAACAACCCTGAATTATCCGCTGCTTGGAGGAATTTCGCGAGCTCCTGCCCACAAGGGTGCTGCACTCGGCTGATCGTTTTCGAGCGGCCGCTGCATCACACGTTGTGGTTTAAATTTTTGTTTCCGATTGTGAATGGTGGGAGTCAGAGGCAGTCTCTGTCAATATCTGTTTGCGTGTTCACACACTGGACACCAAACAACCCTGAATTATCCGCTGCTTGGAGGAATTTCGCGAGCTCCTGCCCACACGGGTGCTGCACTCGGCTGATCGTTTTCGAGCGGCCGCTGCATCACACGTTGTGGTTTAAATTTTTGCTTCCCGATGTGA
>NW_893306.1:0-759 GCF_000209065.1 Trypanosoma cruzi | reverse complement strand
TTCGCGAGCTCTTGCCACAAGGGGTGCTGCACTCGCGGGATCGTTTTCGAGTGGCTGCTGCACCACACGCTGTGGTCTAAATTTTTGTTTCGAATTATGAATGGTGGTGTTCAGAGACACTCTCTTTCAATGTCTGTTTGCGTGTTCACACACTGGACGCCAAACAACCCGGAACCATCCGCTGCTTGGAGGAATTTCGCGAGATCTTGCCCACAAGGGTGCTGCACTCGCCGGATCGTTTTCGAGCGGCCGCTGCACCACACGCTGTGGTCTAAATTTTTGTTTCGAATTATGAATGGTGGTGGTCAGAGACACTCTCTTTCAATGTCTGTTTGCGTGTTCACACACTGGACGCCAAACAACCCGGAACTATCCGCTGCTTGGAGGAATTTCGCGAGATCTTGCCCACAAGGGTGCTGCACTCGCCGGATCGTTTTCGAGTGGCTGCTGCACCACACGCTGTGGTCTAAATTTCTGTTTCGAATTATGAATGGTGGTGGTCAGAGACACTCTCTTTCAATGTCTGTTTGCGTGTTCACACACTGGACGCCAAACAACCCGGAACCATCCGCTGCTTGGAGGAATTTCGCGAGATCTTGCCCACAAGGGTGCTGCACTCGCCGGATCGTTTTCGAGCGGCCGCTGCACCACACGCTGTGGTCTAAATTTTTGTTTCGAATTATGAATGGTGGTGGTCAGAGACACTCTCTTTCAATGTCTGTTTGCGTGTTCACACACTGGACGCCAAACAACCCGGAA
>NW_893305.1:0-759 GCF_000209065.1 Trypanosoma cruzi | reverse complement strand
TTCCATCTGTTTCGTGGTTTGTGCGGCTGCGGCTGCGGTGGTGGCCGCGTGAGAGTGAGTTTGAGAGAGCCATGCACCGCCCGCACACACACTTTTCTTTCTCTCTGTGTGTGTGTGTGTCCCCTTGCATGGACTCTCGCCCTCACCTCACCCCACGAGGCACACACAATAATGTGCCCATTGTATATATGCATGCACACCCATGCAGGCCCGTTGGTGCTCTCTTTTGCACGACACGCACCGCTGCCGTCCTGCCTGGCTGCATGGACGGAGCACCGTAACTGTTTCTGTTTTGTTTTTATTGCATTGAGTGGGCGACCTCTCTCTCTCTCCCTCTGTGTGTGTGTTTTGCTTTACGGGAGTAATGAGAGTGTGTGTGCGCTGGTCGTCCCACGCTTCGGCTTTTTGTTTTGTTTTCCTTTTTGATTTTGTGGTTGAGTGCACCCATTCCGCGGCTGCGTGTGTGTGTGTGTGTGTGTGATGATATGAGTAATTTGCGTGTGTGCTATCTGCCTCTCTCTGCCGTTGCTTTCTTCAGACTCTCTTGTGGCGCACAGCTGCTCCGCAAGTATAGGCGCTGCCAAACACACAAGCACATGCACACACACATGCCGTGTTTAAAACGCTGAGAATGCACGCACGCACAGGATTGTGGCTGCGGAGGCCCTCGCGAGGGGGGAAAAGCCTGCATTTTGTTTTTTTTTGACATGTTGCTCGGTGTGTGCTGACGCGTGACGAATAACAACACGCCCCAATAAG
>NW_893304.1:0-759 GCF_000209065.1 Trypanosoma cruzi | reverse complement strand
AAATAAAAACACGGAAGCAAGCAAAATAAAACGCAGCAGGCACAGAGCCGCGCAGCTCCCAATACAGGTATTTCAAAACCGTGCACAAGATAATGGAGATGAGGAAGAAAGCAAACAGAACGCTTGGTCGTCGCGCGCCGCTGCCTCCGTCCCGAAGTGAAAATGTTTCTGCTTAGTTTCACCCAAAAGGTAATCATAATAGTAATAATAGTGATATTATTAATAATAGTAATAATAGTAATAATAGTAATAATAGTAATAATAGTAAAAAAAAAAAAAAGGAAAATAAAGCTTGTCTGTGTCTGAGAAAAACGGCGTTGAGGCCAGTGGACAGATGAAGCATGGAAGGTCCTAGTACATGTCACCCATACCACCCATGCCGCCCATGCCGCCGGCCGCAGGGGTCTCTTCCTTCGGCAAGTCCACAATGGCAGCCTCGGCGGTCATCATCAGGCTGGCGACGGAAACGGCGTCGGTGATCGCCACACGGACAACACGCGCGGGGTCAATGATGCCCGCCTCAAACATGTTCACGTAACGGTCGCGCTGCGCATCGTAGCCAACGGTGACGTCATTGTTTTCCAGCACCTTCTCCACCACGACGGCGCCCTCCTTCCCAGCGTTCAGCACGATCGTGTGCGCGGGCAGACGGACGGCGTTGCGGATGATCTGCACACCGGTGCGCTGGTCCGCTGTGAGTGACGAGTCGCCAAGCAAACTGTCCAGCGCCTTGCTCGCGCGCAGCAGCGCCACACCACC
>NW_893303.1:0-759 GCF_000209065.1 Trypanosoma cruzi | reverse complement strand
TACACAATATTATTATTAAAATAGGAAATATGGTTAAACAACATTACTATTTAAATTCAGATCTTAACTTAAACTTGGTAAAATTAAACTTAATAGGATTTGCAGTCAAAATTGATATTTTTACCTGTTTCTATGTTTTTTTATTTAATACATTTAATGAGATTTACAGTTAAAATTGACATTTTTACCCATTTTTATGTTTTTTTATTTAATGAGATTTACAGTCAATTGTTAATTTTATTTCACTTCAAAGTTAAAAAATTGTCTGTTTTTAAAATTTTAATACGTGTTTGTTATAAATATTAATAAAATATAAAAATACGTGTTTATGATATTATTAAAATAGGAAAATATGGTTAAACAACACTACTATTTAAGGATTCTTTGATATTTTTTACCTGTTTTATGTTTTCGAATACAATTTAACGCGATTTGCAGTCAAAATTGTCATTTTTACCTGTTTTTATGTTTTTTTATTTAATACATTTAATGGGATTTGCAGTCAAAATTGTCATTTTACCTGTTTTTATGTTTTTTTATTTAATGAGATTTACAGTCAATTGTTAATTTTATTCCATTTCAAAGTTAAAAAATTGTCTGTTTTTAAAATTTACACGTTTGTTATAAATATTAATAAAATATGAAAATATGGTTGAACAACACTACTATTTAAAAATTAAACTTAATATGATTCGCGGTTTGCAGTCAAAATTGTCATTTTTACCTGTTTTTATGTTTTTTTATTTAATACATTTAATG
>NW_893302.1:0-759 GCF_000209065.1 Trypanosoma cruzi | reverse complement strand
GACACCAAACAACCCTGAACTATCCGCTGCTTGGAGGAATTTCGCGAGCTCTTGCCCACGAGGGTGCTGCACTCGGCTGATCGTTTTCGAGCGGCTGCTGCATCACACGTTGTGGTCCAAATTTTTGTTTCCAATTATGAATGGTGGGAGTCAGAGACACACTCTGTCACTATCTGTTTGCGTGTTCATGCACTGGACACCAAACAACCCTGAATTATCCGCTGCTTGGAGGAATTTCGCGAGCTCTTGCCCACGAGGGTGCTGCACTCGGCTGATCGTTTTCGAGCGGCTGCTGCATCACACGTTGTGGCCCAAATTTTTGTTTCCAATTATGAATGGTGGGAGTCAGAGACACTCTCTGTCAATATCTGTTTGCGTGTTCGTGCACTGGACACCAAACAACCCTGAATTATCCGCTGCTTGGAGGAATTTCGCGAGCTCTTGCCCACGAGGGTGCTGCACTCGGCTGATCGTTTTCGAGCGGCTGCTGCATCACACGTTGTGGTCCAAATTTTTGTTTCCAATTATGAATGGTGGGAGTCAGAGGCACTCTCTGTCACTATCTGTTTGCGTGTTCATGCACTGGACACCAAACAACCCTGAATTATCCGCTGCTTGGAGGAATTTCGCGAGCTCTTGCCCACGAGGGTGCTGCACTCGGCTGATCGTTTTCGAGCGGCTGCTGCATCACACGTTGTGGTCCAAATTTTTGTTTCCAATTATGAATGGTGGGAGTCAGAGACACACTCTGTCACTATC
>NW_893301.1:0-759 GCF_000209065.1 Trypanosoma cruzi | reverse complement strand
GTGGTCTCCGCCCCGACGAGTGGCCCTTCTCGTTAAATTTCACCCGCATGAACTTGCCAAAGCGGGAGCTATTGTCATTACGAACAGTTCGGGCATTCCCAAAACACTCCAAGATGGGTGAGCAGGCATCCAACTTCGCACCCACCTCGAGACTCCTCGCCTTTTCATCTTCCGTGCCTTCCTTGCAGGACACCTGCGCGAGATACTTCATCACAATCTTTGTCGTCTCCGTCTTTCCTGCTCCAGATTCCCCAGAGACAATAATGCATTGATTCACCCGATCGGAGATCATATCGTAATAAGTGTTGTGTGCCTGCGCCCAAGAGTGTGGCAGGTTCTTCTCAATCACAGGGCCCTCTTGCAGGTAATTCACCATTTGGCTGTCTTGGTACCACGGGATCGTATAGTTAAAGGGATTTATCGCCACCACAATGGCCCCAATGTTCGTATAGATGACGTTACGAAAATAACGAAGGTACAGGCAGCGTAGTAACGGGGCATCGTGCAGCACAGTGAGCGCAAGAAGATCATCCGGTTCTTCGTCCAGCAGGTCGTCCCGGCAGGCGGCGACGCGGTCCTCCGTCACATCACTAAACACCTCGCCCACACACTTCCGCTCACTGTCACTTGTCTTCACCACGTACCCCCTCGCATCCCTCGCTATGACGCGGGAAACAACCCACGACTCCAGGGGGTGCTTGAAGAAACAAAGAGAGCCTACATCAAGTGACATCTTCCTTTCGTGAAATAAAAAAAGAA
>NW_893300.1:0-759 GCF_000209065.1 Trypanosoma cruzi | reverse complement strand
GGGGTGTAAAGCAAAGCACTTCAGTGTGAGCTGAGTCGGGAATGCGTCCTCACGCGTTTTCGTCGTCAGACTGACAGGAAACTGTGGAATTTCATCACGCGTCGCAGCCGCATCTCTCACCCGTGCGCGTCCTCTTTGGTTTTGTTTTTTTCCCATCGTTTCCCGAACTGGGGAGGGAGCCTCGACGCGCGCACCGTCACCGCAAACTCTCGCGCAACCGGACAGGGGCGCCACGCGCGGCACCGACAGCGCGCCACCGGCCCAAGGGTCGCTGCGCTTCACGACCGGCGTGTCTCTTTCTCGGGGCGCCGATGCACCCAAGCGCCCAGCGTCACGGAGCGGTGGGTCTCAAGACGCGCCTTTCCTGGCCATGCGAGGGGAGGCGCGGGGGCCAGCCGGCGAGGTTGCGGCGGGCGGGGCGGCTGTCAGACCTGTTGAGTTTGTTTTTGGCCATCACGCAAGCGCGTTCACGGGGCCACGCGCCCTCGCGCACAAGAGTTGGTTGCTTCCATCAGCAGCGGCGTGCGCCCACCACAACCCACCTCCGGGCAATTCGGCCCTCTCTTTCTCTTTCTCTCTCTTGCGCTTTCGGGCGGGCCCGCCACCAACCGTTTGCACAGGCAGGGCGCCAGACAGGGCAGGATGTTACGTGCGCGCCGTTGCGCAAGAAAGAAAAACGACAACAATAGCAGGAAGTGGGAGGGAGGGGAGCGGGCGCTCAGCCGAAAGGTGATTTTTATTTTCCGTTCTCAATGCGTC
>NW_893299.1:0-759 GCF_000209065.1 Trypanosoma cruzi | reverse complement strand
TGCAGCGGCCGCTCGAAAACGATCCGCCGAGTGCAGCACCCCTGTGGGCAAGATCTCGCGAAATTCCTCCAAGCAGCGGATAGTTCAGGGTTGTTTGGCGTCCAGTGTGTGAACACGCAAACAGACATTGACAGAGAGTGCCTCTGACCACCACCATTCATAATTCGAAACAAAAATTTAGACCACAACGTGCGGTGCAGCAGCCGCTCGAAAACGATCCGCCGACTGCAGCACCCCTGTGGGCAAGATCTCGCGAAACTCCTCCAAGCAGCGGATAGTTCAGGGTTGTTTGGCGTCCAGTGTGTGAACACGCAAACAGACATTGAAAGAGAGTGTCTCTGACCACCACCATTCATAATTCGAAACAAAAATTTAGACCACAGCGTGTGGTGCAGCAGCCACTCGAAAACGATCCGCCGAGTGCAGCACCCATGTGGGCAAGATCTCGCGAAATTCCTCCAAGCAGCGGATGGTTCAGGGTTGTTTGGCGTCCAGTGTGTGAACACGCAAACAGACATTGAAAGAGAGTGCCTCTGACCACCACCATTCATAATTCGAAACAAAAATTTAGACCACAACGTGTGGTGCAGCAGCCGCTCGAAAACGATCCGCCGACTGCAGCACCCTTGTGGGCAAGATCTCGCGAAACTCCTCCAAGCAGCGGATAGTTCAGGGTTGTTTGGCGTCCCAGTGTGTGAACACGAAAACAGACATGAAAGAGAGTGTCTCTGACCACCACCATTCATAATCGAAACAAAA
>NW_893298.1:0-759 GCF_000209065.1 Trypanosoma cruzi | reverse complement strand
AGAATTTTCGCGAGCTCTTGCCCACAAGGGTGCTGCACTCGGCGGATCGTTTTCGAGCGGCTGCTGCACCACACGCTGTGGTCTATGTTTTTGTTTGAATTATGAATGGCGGGAGTCAGAGACACTCTCTTTCAATGTATGTTTGCGTGTGCACACACTGGACACCAAACAACCCGGAATTATCCGCTGCTTGGAGGAATTTCGCGAGCTCTTGCCCACAAGGGTGCTGCAGTCGGATAATCGTTTTCGAGCGGCTGCTGCACCACACGCTGTGGTCTATGTTTTTGTTTCCAATTATGAATGGCGGGAGTCAGAGGCACTCTCTTTCAATGTATGTTTGCGTGTGCACACACTGGACACCAAACAACCCTGAATTATCCGCTGCTTGGAGGAATTTCGCGAGCTCTTGCCCACAATGGTGCTGCACTCGGCGGATCGTTTTCGAGCGGCTGCTGCACCACACGCTGTGGTCTATGTTTTTGTTTCGAATTATGAATGGCGGGAGTCAGAGGCACTCTCTTTCAATGTATGTTTGCGTGTTCACACACTGGACACCAAACAACCCTGAATTATCCGCTGCTTGGAGGAATTTCGCGAGCTCTTGCCCACAAGGGTGCTGCAGTCGGCGGATCGTTTTCGAGCGGCTGCTGCACCACACGCTGTGGTCTATGTTTTTGTTTTGAATTATGAATGGCGGGAGTCAGAAAAACTCTCTTTCAATGTATGTTTGCGTGTGCACACACTGGACACCAAACAACC
>NW_893297.1:0-759 GCF_000209065.1 Trypanosoma cruzi | reverse complement strand
CCCCCCAAACAGGAAAAGCATTAAAAAAAAACGCGATCCTGTTTTTTGTCCTTACTGCCGGGGTTGGCCGCCGCAAGGAATAAAAAAGAGTAGGGCGGTGGCCCCGGACGAGAGATACATGACGACGTGTCGAATTATCCAAGTTGCAGCGGCTGCCCCGAACGAGAGATATATGACGACGAATCGAAGTATTCACGCTGCGGCTGCGGCCCCGTACGAGAGATATATGACGACGAATCGAGGTATCCACGCTGCGGCGGCGCACCCTAAACATGTCGCTTTCGTTTTCCAGGGGACAACGCAAATGTGCTCGATTGTTCGAAGATCGAAATTAACACCTTGCGTGAAAATGGGTCGCGCGACCACATTTTTTTTAGCTCAGTGGCAAACAAGCTCACAATGTCATCCGGGGCGCGGGTTCGAGCCCCGAAGAAGCCTAAGTTTTTTTCCTTTTTTTTTTTTTTTGGAATTCTTGTTTCTTATTGCTTTTTAAACTTCTGGTTTGCAGGACGGTGTGCGAGTTCTGCAATCGCACTGATTCCATCAGTTTCGTGGTGTGTGCGGCTGCGGCTGCGGTGGTGGCCGCGTGAGAGTGAGTGAGAGAGCGCCATGCACCGCCCGCACACACACTCGTCTTTCACCCACTCTCTGTGTGTGTCCCCTTGCATGGACTCTCGCCCTCACCTCATCCCACGAAGCACACACATAATGTGCCCATTGTATATATTGCATGCACACCCATGCAGGCCCGTTGGGCTC
>NW_893296.1:0-759 GCF_000209065.1 Trypanosoma cruzi | reverse complement strand
CAAAAATTAGACCCACAACGTGTGGTGCAGCAGCCGCTCGAAAACAATCCGCCGAGTGAAGCACCCTTGTGGGCAAGATCTCGCGAAACTCCTCCAAGCAGCGGATAGTTCAGGGTTGTTTGGTGTCCAGTGTGTGAACACGCAAACAGACATTGAAAGAGAGTGTCTCTGACCACCACCATTCATAATTCGAAACAAAAATTTAGACCACAGCGTGTGGTGCAGCAGCCGCTCGAAAACGATCTGCCGAGTGCAGCACCCTTGTGGGCAAGATCTCGCGAAACTCCTCCAAGCAGCGGATAGTTCAGGGTTGTTTGGCGTCCAGTGTGTGAACACGCAAACAGACATTGAAAGAGAGTGCCTCTGACCACCACCATTCATAATTCGAAACAAAAATTTAGACCACAACGTGTGGTGCAGCAGCCGCTCGAAAACGATCTGCCGAGTGCAGCACCCTTGTGGGCAAGATCTCGCGAAACTCCTCCAAGCAGCGGATAGTTCAGGGTTGTTTGGCGTTCAGTGTGTGAACACGCAAACAGATAGTGAAAGAGAGTGCCTCTGACCACCACCATTCATAATTCGAAACAAAAATTTAGACCACAACGTGTGGTGCAGCAGCCGCTCGAAAACGATCTGCCGAGTGCAGCACCCATGTGGGCAAGATCTCGCGAAACTCCTCCAAGCAGCGGATAGTTCAGGGTTGTTTGGCGTCCCAGTGTGTGAACACGCAAACAGACATGAAAGAGAGTTCTCTGACCA
>NW_893295.1:0-759 GCF_000209065.1 Trypanosoma cruzi | reverse complement strand
CTTTCCCTTAACCGCGCGGGAGCGTCGGAATATGCCGCTGCGCGACACGGTTCTTATTGGCGGTGAGATTGTGGCACGGGCACCGTCTGCCTCTGAGGTGCGTGGGCCAAGCAACGGTGTGCGATCCATTGTGCGGCCTTTCTTGACTGAAGGCAAGCCGCAGTGGTGACGTTAGCTTCAGGTAGGAGGCTGCAGAGTGACACGGGGCCGCGCGTGCGGAGGTGAGGGCACTTCTGTCCGCTCTCTACTCGCTATCTATTGTGTTGTTTGATGCTGTTGTTGGCCTGCGTATTTTTGTAAGTGTGCATGTGTGGATGGAGGGATAACGGAAATGTGGGAAACACTGCTGCAATGCAAACGGTATTTAAAGGGAGGGAGAGGAGGAGGTTTGTATGAATGAGGAAATTAAGCCAATGTTTTGTATAGAATTGCCGAAATTCTGTTGAATGCATATGATGTTATTCCTGTTACTTCTTGGCGTAATTTTATTGTAGTGCTATGTGCGGCTACATGCATGTGACTTTGCACTTGTATGCACGCAATACATATAAATGTGGATATTCTTTTTTCCCTGCCGGAGGGATGAGGATGGCACACACACGGAATATATATATGTATCTTTTGACTTTATTTATTGCTGAGGGGAAAGGGGGCTCACGGGGTTTTCACTGAATTGGGTGTTCTCTTTTTCTCTTTGGCGTTTATGGGTGCTGGTGGAATGTGTATGGTGTTGCCTTTTCCTTCTTCTGCGACACAGGT
>NW_893294.1:0-759 GCF_000209065.1 Trypanosoma cruzi | reverse complement strand
GCTTTCAGTGTGCTGCCGAGATGTTTGAGCGTTTGATTGTAACAAATATCCCTCCAGTGGAGGTGGGCGTGGAGACACACGCGGAGATGGTGCTCTGTGCAGCTGCAAGCGGCAAGTGGGAGGAGGGATGGGAAGTGTATACGCTTCGGGCGCGCGAGATGGAGGCAGAATCTCCCGGTTCCTTTACCCTTAACACGTACTTTTTTGATGCCGTCCTGACGCTCTGTGTTGCGGCTTCTCGTGTGGATGAGGGCATCTCGATTATGGAGGAAGTCATCACGCGGAACTTGCGGCCGCGTGCAACCATGTTAGATAAGGCCATGCTCTTGTGTGCGATGGGTGCCGAAAGCATATCTAAGAGGGAGGAAACGGAAGGCGGCACTGAGCAACAGCTACAGCTGGAGCGGAAGAAATTTGAGCAACGCGGCCTTGAGCTTTGGGCTCTCTTTGATTTTTACCAACTTCCACGTTCAACGGCGTCTGTTTTGTCGTACATGCGTATGTGCTGCGCTATCGAGAAACCGACACTTGTGCTGGAGGCACAGAGTTTTGCTGATACGGCTGGTATCCCTCTCTCTTTGGAATGCTTTTACTGGTTGGTTTACGCCCTTCGCGGAGTTACTGACTTTGGCGATTACATTATGGATGTGTTTTCACCAGTTAACCCCGCGCGGTCTCACACCGGATTTTGTTCTCTTTACTTTGGCGTTTATGCACTGCGCGTTGCAGCGGGATGGAGAATTGGCACTTGCCGTTACG
>NW_893293.1:0-759 GCF_000209065.1 Trypanosoma cruzi | reverse complement strand
TTCGAATTATGAATGGTGTGGTCAGAGACACTCTCTTCAAATGTCTGTTTGCGTGTTCACACACTGGACACCAAACAACCCGGAACTATCCGCTGCTTGGAGGAATTTCGCGAGATCTTGCCCACATGGGTGCTGCAGTCGGCGGATCGTTTTCGAGCGGCTGCTGCACCGCACGTTGTGGTCTAAATTTTTGTTTCGAATTATGAATGGTGGTGGTCAGAGACACTCTCTTTCAATGTCTGTTTGCGTGTTCACACACTGGACGCCAAACAACCCTGAACTATCCGCTTCTTGGAGGAGTTTCGCGAGATCTTGCCCACAAGGGTGCTGCAGTCGGCGGATCGTTTTCGAGCGGCTGCTGCACCACACGTTGTGGTCTAAATTTTTGTTTCGAATTATGAATGGTGGTGGTCAGAGGCACTCTCTTTCAATGTCTGTTTGCGTGTTCACACACTGGACGCCAAACAACCCTGAACTATCCGCTTCTTGGAGGAGTTTCGCGAGCTCTTGCCCACAGGGGTGCTGCAGTCGGATAATCGTTTTCGAGCGGCTGCTGCACCGCACGTTGTGGTCTAAATTTTTGTTTCGAATTATGAATGGTGGTGGTCAGAGACACTCTCTTTCAATGTCTGTTTGCGTGTTCACACACTGGACACCAAACAACCCGGAACTATCCGCTGCTTGGAGGAATTTCGCGAGATCTTGCACACAAGGGTGCTGCAGTCGGCGGATCGTATCGAGCGGCTGCTGCACCGCACC
>NW_893292.1:0-759 GCF_000209065.1 Trypanosoma cruzi | reverse complement strand
ATGATATCGTTTTGTGGGATGATAACCTTATGGGAGACGATAACCTTATGTGGGATGATAACCTTATGGGGGATGATAACCTTATGGGGGACGATATCCTTATGGGGGACGATAACCTTATGGGGGACGATAACCTTATGGGGGATGATAACCTTATGGGGGACGATAACCTTATGGGGGACGATAACCTTATGGGGGATGATAACCTTATGGGGGATGATAACCTTATGGGGGATGATATCCTTATGGGGGACGATAACCTTATGGGGGACGATAACCTTATGGGGGACGATAACCTTATGGGGGACGATAACCTTATGGGGGACGATAACCTTATGGGGGATGATAACCTTATGGGGGATGATAACCTTATGGGGGACGATAACCTTATGGGGGACGATAACCTTATGGGGGACGATAACCTTATGGGGGACGATAACCTTATGGGGGATGATAACCTTATGGGGGACGATAACCTTATGGGGGACGATAACCTTATGGGGGACGATAACCTTATGGGGGAAGATAACCTTATGGGGGACGATAACCTTATGGGGGATGATAACCTTATGGGGGACGATAACCTTATGGGGGATGATAACCTTATGGGGGATGATAACCTTATGGGGGACGATAACCTTATGGGGGATGATAACCTTATGGGGGATGATAACCTTATGGGGGACGATAACCTTATGGGGGATGATAACCTTATGGGGGACGATAACCTTATGGGGGATGAAACCCTTATGGGGGACG
>NW_893291.1:0-759 GCF_000209065.1 Trypanosoma cruzi | reverse complement strand
ATGTGGGAGTCAGAGGCACTCTCTGTCAATATCTGTTTGCGTGTTCACACACTGACACCCAAACAACCCTGAACTATCCGCTTGCTTGAGGAATTTCGCGAGCTCTTGCCCACAAGGGTGCTGCACTCGGCTGATCGTTTTCGAGCGGCCGCTGCATCACACGTTGTGGTCCAAATTTCTGTTTCCAATTATGAATGGTGGGGGTCAGAGACGCTCTCTGTCACTATCTGTTTGCGTGTTCACACACTGGACACCAAACAACCCTGAACTATCCGCTGCTTGGAGGAATTTCGCGAGCTCTTGCCCACACGGGTGCTGCACTCGGCTGATCGTTTTCGAGCGGCCGCTGCATCACAGGTTGTGGTCCAAATTTTTGTTTCCAATTGTGAATGGTGGGAGTCAGAGACACTCTCTTTCAATATCTGTTTGCGTGTTCACACACTGGACACCAAACAACCCTGAACTATCCGCTGCTTGGAGGAATTTCGCGAGCTCTTGCCCACACGGGTGCTGCACTCGGCTGATCGTTTTCGAGCGGCTGCTGCATCACGCGTTGTGGTCCAAATTTTTGTTTCCGATTGTGAATGGTGGGAGTCAGAGGCACTCTCTGTCAATATCTGTTTGCGTGTTCAAACACTGGACACCAAACAACCCTGAACTATCCGCTGCTTGGAGGAATTTCGCGAGCTCTTGCCCACACGGGTGCTGCACTCGGCTGATCGTTTTCGAGCGGCCGCTGCATCACAGGTTGTGGTCCAA
>NW_893290.1:0-759 GCF_000209065.1 Trypanosoma cruzi | reverse complement strand
ATGCCACAGATGACGCCTCGCCCACCGCCCACACGCCGTGCAGGTCCAGCCACCCGCCGTCACCGACAGTCCCACCGTCGCAGCGCACCAGCGACGACGCAACAGACCCCTCGACGCGCACGAAGCGCAGCACCGAATCAAGCACCGCAACACGCTCTCCAAGCACAATGCCGCCGCCGCTGCTCACAACCGACACGTTCGTCACGGAGAATACCGAGTGGCTCCGCAAACTGAGACGCGACGAGGACGCCACATGCATCGCGGAAGCGGTCGGACCGCCCGACGCCTCCAGCAACACGCCGTCAAGCACCACCGCGCTCGACAGCAGGTCCACACCGCCGCCAACGTACAGCGCCGACCCGCCCGCCTGCGACGACCTCAGCACAGTGTTGCTCACACGCAGCTGCGTCTGCAACAGCGACGTCGCGTGCAGCACAAGCGGCGAAGCCACCGCGTCCGTCAGCCCGCTCAGCTGCGAGTAGCGCATCGGCCCCGCCGTCACAATCGTCGAGTCACGGACCGTCACGTTCGTGTGTGCCGGCAGGTTGTCCACAAACACGAGCGAGCAGTAGCTCCCGGACAGCCCGCTCACGCTCACCACCAGGCTCCGGTCACTCGTCGGCTCGCCGCTGTAGCCCCGCACGTAGATCTGCGCACCGCCGTCGCACACGCAGTTCCTCAATTCGATGCGCAGCGCACCGCGAAGCATCGCCGCAATGTCTAACACCACAGCCACGCCGTTCTTCATGTACACGCCGT
>NW_893289.1:0-759 GCF_000209065.1 Trypanosoma cruzi | reverse complement strand
CAGGACTCACCTTGGTTAACACCCCTGGATGAGATCACGTACGCCCGTGGCACAAGAGAACGATCCTGTATCGATCTGACATGGTCAAAGCATTTGACTGTGCCGGATTGGTCAGCTTCTGTGTCGCCGCTTAGTGATCATTATATGCTGACATTTACGCTGCATCAGGCATTTAAGGATACCATACCTTCGGCACCCCCTTCGGCACCTAAGTTTTTCTACAGTTGGGGGAAGTGCAAGTGGGATTTATTCATTAAGGACTTCGACGCACAACTTCCGGCATACGACTATAAAAAGCAGTCCACCGGCGTTAAAGACTTCACGAGAGCGCTTATAACTTCGTATCGACGGCATTGCCCCCGCGGCATGCACAAGGACGGTCCCAGGCTTTGGGACGACACTCTCATGGAGGCAGAGCGGATTGCTACGGACAGCAAGGCCCGCTATCTACAGTTACCGACGCCCGACCGTGAGGCAGAAATGCAACGGACAATGAGTCAATTCTTCCTCCTACTCCGAGAGCGCTTGCGCAACACGTATCTACGCCGCATCAGCAAGTTAAATCCAGGCGAGCCACTCGCACGGAAATACATTTCCGGACGAAAAAAGGCATCACTTCCATCTCCCACATCAATGTTATTAGGAGATGGTCAACACACTTATAAAACAGCAAGGAGAGCAGCGAATGCTCTCAATCGCATCTTTTTTCCATTTCACCCCTCTCACAAGGCAGTTATGTTTTCCAAAGGCATCAACAGA
>NW_893288.1:0-759 GCF_000209065.1 Trypanosoma cruzi | reverse complement strand
GTCCAAATTTTTGTTTCCGATTGGGAATGGTGGGAGTCAGAGACACTCTCTGTCAATATCTGTTTGCGTGTTCACACACTGGACACCAAACAACCCTGAATTATCCGCTGCTTGGAGGAATTTCGCGAGCTCTTGCCCACACGGGTGCTGCACTCGGCTGATCGTTTTCGAGCGGCTGCTGCATCACACGTTGTGGTCCAAATTTTTGTTTCCGATTGTGAATGGTGGGAGTCAGAGACACTCTCTTTCAACATCTGTTTGCGTGTTCACACAGTGGACACCAAACAACCCTGAATTATCCGCTGCTTGGAGGAATTTCGCGAGCTCTTGCCCACACGGGTGCTGCACTCGGCTGATCGTTTTCGAGCGGCTGCTGCATCACACGTTGTGGTCCAAATTTTTGTTTCCGATTGTGAATGGTGGGAGTCAGAGGCACTCTCTGTCACTATCTGTTTGCGTGTTCGTACACTGGACACCAAACAACCCTGAATTATCCGCTGCTTGGAGGAATTTCGCGAGCTCTTGCCCACAAGGGTGCTGCACTCGGCTGATCGTTTTCGAGCGGCCGCTGCATCACACGTTGTGGTCCAAATTTTTGTTTCCGATTGTGAATGGTGGGAGTCAGAGACACTCTCTGTCAATATCTGTTTGCGTGTTCGTACACTGGACACCAAACAACCCCGAATTATCCGCTGCTTGGAGGAATTTCGCGAGCTCTTGCCCACACGGGTGATGCGCTCGGCTGATCGTTTTCGAGCG
>NW_893287.1:0-759 GCF_000209065.1 Trypanosoma cruzi | reverse complement strand
ACTCCTCTTGCAAGGGGAAAACCAAACGGGGTACTCACGCAGGTACTGACAGAAGCGAGGCGGGAGGCAGGGGAAAGGCTGAGAGGAACGCAGGAAATGAAATTTACCATTTCCACTAATATCGAAGAGGTACTGTTTAAAGGAAGAGTTCGCGTCAATGAAATGAGGCTGAACGACTTTCTTACGAGGGAACTGGACGGCAGGGGCGTTGTGGACACCAATCGGGATGTCTTGCCGGAGGAGTTTTTCAAGGACCCCAAGAAATACATTGAAGATGCGGAATTATTGGGCGAAATGCAGGCATCGGATCGTTACAAGAGGATGGAGAGGGCTGTGAGGGATGAAATGGATATGGAAGAGGATGTATACAGGCTTTACGAGCATTGTGTGGACAATCTACTGAGGTGGTTGGCAGCTTCTGCGGAGGTAAAAGCAAGTGTTCATGGAGCTAATAAAAGGTTTTTGGATGCAGCCGCCGAGGAGGCGAGGAACCCAACGACGACGAGCGCACCGGAGAAACTGGAGGGATGCTACGAGTCTGTGCACAATGCGAGGCGGGGCCATGCGGTGGAACTTCCTGACGGCGTGGAGCGAACGAAAACGGGGACGGGAATGGGGGTGCATGAAGGAGGGAAAAACAGTCATGGACGTACAGGGCAGTTGGCGAATCCCTCGAAAAGGATGACGGTGTGCGGCAATCCGCTGTACCGCGTCTCAAGCTGATGGTGCTCGCCTCGGACAAGGGATGGCCGTACTCGT
>NW_893286.1:0-759 GCF_000209065.1 Trypanosoma cruzi | reverse complement strand
ACGAAGTGGCAGACTTTGGGCTCTCCCAGCCACAAGACCCCGCCGCAGGGGTGGAATCAAGAGAGGGGGCGGATGGTACGGCATAAATAAAAATATTCATCTTGACGCTATCGGTTCCTTTGGTAGCTTCCATCGCCGTCTTCTAAAGGAATTCATGCGATAGGAAGGAATAGTACAGAAATATGTCTTTGTCTCATTGGGAGCTTGTGAGGAGGATGCTCATGAGGTAGGCTGGCGTCCCTAATGTATATGTGTCCTGGTAAAACGGAGATATTTCTTCACGATCCTTTTCTATTTTGTGAATGTTTGGTTGACCGCGATTGAGGGAATCAGGGAACTGTTAGCGTCCAGACGATTTGCAATTATTTTGGTTTTCACAGCCACACGGGATCCGTGCAAGCTGATTGAAGGAAATGGCAGTGTTTTCTTTTACACGGCGACGGGGAGGAGCAACATTGTTGCCCGCATGTTGGACTTGGCAAGCCAGCATGGCGATGTACGGGTGCAGCTCGCCTTCGTTGATGAACACGGGCCGTTGGATGCGGTGGTAGCCGCCGCCGCAACAATGACAGGCTTACGCTTGGTTTCAGGAAACATCGCCATGCACTGGGAGGAGTCGACCGTTGCGGGGCACTTTTCGAATCACCGGGCGCCTCAAGTACCTAATCTCGAGGTTCGAGTGCTGCTGCCCATCGTGTGCGTGCGGCCCGGGAGTTGGGGGTCCAGCAGGGGCTGATCATTGCTGGAGGGCAGAGACTG
>NW_893285.1:0-759 GCF_000209065.1 Trypanosoma cruzi | reverse complement strand
CAATGAAAACAAAACAGAAACAGTTACGGTGCTCCGCCCATGCAGCCAGGCAGGACGGCAGAGGTGCGTGTCGTGCAAAAGAGAGCACCAACGGCCCTGCATGGGTGTGCATGCATATATACAATGGGCACATTATTGTGTGTGCTTCGTGGGGTGAGGCGACGACGAGAGTCCATGCAAGGGGACACACACACAGAGAGAGAAGGAAGTGTGTGTATGCGGGCGGTGCATGGCTCTCTCACACTCACTCTCACGCGGCCACCACCGCAGCCGCAGCCGCACAAACCACGAAACAGATGGAATCAGTGCGATTGCAGAACTCGCACACCGTCCTGCAAACCAGAAGTTTAAAAAGCAATATGAAACAAGAATTCAAAAAAAAAAAAATGGAAAAAACTTAGGCTTCTGCGGGAATCGAACCCGCGTCCCCGGATGACATTGTGAGCGTGTTTGCCACTGAGCTAAAAAAATGCGGTCGCGCGACTCCTTTTCACGTAAAGTATTAATGTCGATCTTCGAACAATCGAGCACATTTGCGTTGTCCCCTGGAAAACGAAAAAGACGTGTTTAGGATGCGCAGCCGCAGCGTGGTTACTACTGTAAGTCGTCATATATCTAACGCCCGAGGCCACCGCTGCAGCTTGGATAATTCGACACGTCGTGCTGTATCTAACGTCCGGGGCAGCCGCTGCAACTTGGATAATTCGACACGTCGTCCCGTATCAAACGTCCGGGGCAGCCGCTGCAACTTGGATAATT
>NW_893284.1:0-759 GCF_000209065.1 Trypanosoma cruzi | reverse complement strand
ATTGTGAATGGTGGGAGTCAGAGACACTCTCTGTCAATATCTGTTTGCGTGTTCACACACTGGACACCAAACAACCCTGAATTATCCGCTGCTTGGAGGAATTTCGCGAGCTCTTGCCTACACGGGTGCTGCACTCGGCTGATCGTTTTCGAGCGGCTGCTGCATCACACGTTGTGGTCTGAATTTTTGTTTCCAATTGTGAATGGTGGGAGTCAGAGACACTCTCTTTCAATATCTGTTTGCGTGTTCACACACTGGACACCAAACAACCCTGAATTATCCGCTGCTTGGAGGAATTTCGCGAGCTCTTGCCTACACGGGTGCTGCACTCGGCTGATCGTTTTCGAGCGGCTGCTGCATCACACGTTGTGGTCTGAATTTTTGTTTCCAATTTGTGAATGGTGGGAGTCAGAGACACTCTCTTTCAATATCTGTTTGCGTGTTCACACACTGGACACCAAACAACCCTGAATTGTCGGCTGCTTGGAGGAATTTCGCGAGCTCTTGCCTACACGGGTGCTGCACTCGGCTGATCGTTTTCGAGCGGCTGCTGCATCACACGTTGTGGTCTGAATTTTTGTTTCCAATTGTGAATGGTGGGAGTCAGAGACACTCTCTTTCAATATCTGTTTGCGTGTTCACACACTGGACACCAAACAACCCTGAATTGTCGGCTGCTTGGAGGAATTTCGCGAGCTCTTGCCCACACGGGTGCTGCAACTCGGCTGATCGTTTTCGAGCGGCTGCTGCATCACACGT
>NW_893283.1:0-759 GCF_000209065.1 Trypanosoma cruzi | reverse complement strand
GACTATGATTAGAACACCATTATTATAGAGATAGGTGGTAGAGTGTTCAGTTTGTTTATTGTATGTATATCATGTTTATACTGTTATTATTATTTATATTCTTGCGTGGTGGTTGGGGTTGGGTGTGTATAGGTTTGTTATCCTAAATTTTGGTACCTAGAATTTTGGGGAATTTGTGTTTTGGGAGGGGCGTTCAACTTTTGGGGCGGAAATTCATGCATCTCCCCCGTACATTATTTTACCCAAAATACGGATTTTCACGGGAGGTGGGGTTCGATTGGGGTTGGTGTAATATAGGGGCGATAGGATATAGATTTATAGATTGTTATTTTGAGTTATGGTATTTTGTGTGCTATGATGAATTGTAGTATGCATGTGACACTATAAAGATATCACAGGAGAGATAATGATTTAGTTGATTATTGAATGTATAACTAGATATTAAAGTATATAATATTATTGAGATGGGGTGTGTTGTGTGTTTGGTAGAGGCTGTGTATCCTAATTTTGTGGTCAAGAAATACGGAGAAACTGGTTTTGGGAGGGGCGTTCAACTTTTGGGGCGGAAATTCATGCATCTCCCCCGTACATTATTTTGGCCAAAATGCTAATTTTTGGGGAGGTGGGGTTCGATTGGGGTTGGTGTAATATAGGATCTGATTTGGGAGGTAAGTTGGTATATTAATGTTAGTTTGGTAGTTTTATATTGTTGGTGTTATTGTATGATCTATAATGAAGGTCTGACGTGAGGTAAGAAGT
>NW_893282.1:0-759 GCF_000209065.1 Trypanosoma cruzi | reverse complement strand
GGCAGCAGCAGAGGCGGCAGTGTCAAACGCCCATCTCTCTTGTGATGAGTGAACACGACCGACGCCGTTCTCTTTACATTCATCCTCGTGGAAAACGGCATCGTGTGCCGCAGCACCCACCCTCAAGCAGCCGTTGTCATCAGAGTATTCCATAGTCGGTGCACTCCCTTCACAAAAACCGTCCACGTCATCCCTCACAAATAATTCACTCAGGCCCATAAATCCCCGCCTTCTTGCTGCTCCTCAAAGAGGCGACGCCGCTCATCCAACAGCTGACGATTAAATTTCACGCGCTCCCAGTGCACATAGGCGTTGGATATGAAGGCCGTCACGTTGAATCCAAGCATCACAAGCAACGGGAGCTGCACACAAGCACAATCCAGACAAACATCAACACCTCGCCTTCTTGCCTCCCGCGTGTACCACTCGCCGTACAGAAGGCGGTTCAGGAAGATTGTAGAACTCACTAACGCAAGGAAAATAAAATTGTAGTGCTTGGCGGGGTCCTTTGCAAAAACAGTCCGAGAAACCAACACAAGGGAGGCTGCGCCAAAACCGTTGCCAAGGGCAGCCAATACGTACGGCAGCGGCAGTGCAGCCCTGGGCACCACGAGGAATAAAACCAGCGACAGGATCACGAACACATCAGCAAAATAGACAGAAACGATAATCGAAACCCTGTCCTCGGCCTTGCGTTTCTGCGACCAGACCTCGAAGTAGCTCATCAGTAGCCGACCCGCCGCACTTCCCACCCCGTTC
>NW_893281.1:0-759 GCF_000209065.1 Trypanosoma cruzi | reverse complement strand
CAGTTTCTTCATTCTTCTTCTTCTTACATTTGGGGAACAATACACGTCCCCCAAAACTGCATCTTTCCATGAGAGTCAGAACAGAGTATACCAATAATACAATCATTCCAGCTTTACTTGGTGGCAAAACCTTGGCCGAGAACCTCGAAATAGACTCAAAGATTAGCGTAATGTTTTTTTCATTGTAAAGTACGGAGGAAGCTAAAGCATGCGCGGCAACTACAACAGCTGTATCTTTTACAATATCGCCATCAATCAAATGCTTCAGGGTCATGAAGAGTTCAGCTAGATAATTTACCACAATTACCACATCAAATCGTCGTCTAAAATCCGGAGAGCTTGAAAATACGCGAAGCAATTCAAAGCCATGACAAATATGATCAAGAGAAATAATACTGGATATACTTTGCCATTGTCGACGAAAATCATCAGATGGAGCTTCATTTTCTTCTCGATTTAGACGGATCACCTCTCGTGTATAACGAAGTAGTGATGCACATATGCTTAGGTAATCTAAAGCGTTTTGTGCTGATTCCAAAACTGCTTTGTCAATATGGGTAGGGATTTCTATATCTTCGCCTGAGCTTTTGTGTCCTGATATCAACTCATTGCGTTCCCTGACAATGCTTTCAAAACTCGTAATGGTATGAGCTAGTCGATTCCACACCATCATATTCAGGGGCTCAAAACCAAGACAAATAAAAGAAAGACACTGTTGAGCAAGTTGTATTTTGATTGGTAGTGGGAGAATCCATGCTG
>NW_893280.1:0-759 GCF_000209065.1 Trypanosoma cruzi | reverse complement strand
TTTTTTTTCTTTTTTACTTGCGGTTGGTTGTGCGTGTGTACTGGCGGCATTTTTCCGTACCTGCCAGCATTTTATGTTTCTGTGTTTTTATTCATCATTGTAATTCTTCAAGAGCTCCTTGCAGAATATAACGTAAGGAGAAAATGCATAAACAACCCCCCAAAAATAAAAGAATTTGCCACCAATGGAAGAACGAGAGCAAAGAGAAGGAACATAGAATGATTTAAGGGGAATTGTCGTCATGTGTCGCTATTGTTTGATAATGGCAGCAGTGATGTGGCAAATATATCATTCTGTCAGTACGCGTTGTGACGTTTGATGATAATATTTGTATTGGTGATAGACTTTTTTTAAAAATCCCTCCAACGAGAAGAAAAAAATATATATTAGGGCAGGGTCTGGTAAGCATCTGGACGGGGAGTGGGGGGGAAGTTATATGTGTCTTCCCCAATGAGTTTGTGAGGTTTTTGATGGTGATTGAGATGCCGAAGGAAAACGGCAACGAATAAATGTCCATTTAAGGAGGGAGGACTTGTGGGAGCGGTATATGTCTTGTTTTTTTTTTTTTTTTTTTTTTTGTATTTGCCTTCTTTTTTTTTTTTTTTTTTTTGGTTTTATTTCTATACCTTTTGTGCTTTTGGGTGTTTACATCGTTTCTTCTTTGATTTTTGTTTTTTTTTGTGTGTGCGTGTCTATGTGTGTTTTGTGAATGCGCTTTCTATGTTTTTTCTTTCTTTTTTTTTTTTTTTTTCCTGTTGC
>NW_893279.1:0-759 GCF_000209065.1 Trypanosoma cruzi | reverse complement strand
CTGCTTCACATTAGTGCCGGTGAGCTCATGCGGGAGGAGGTGGAGAAGGGGACCCCCGTGGGACGACGGGTGGCAGCCCTCATGAACGAGGGTAGCCTTATCCCGGACAAGGTGATTGTAGATATCATGGTGAAGCGACTTCGGGAGCCGGATGCCAGGGAGAAGGGTGTCGTTCTCGACGGGTTTCCGCGCACATTGTCTCAGGCTCAAGCACTCACAGAAAATGGGTTTGAGATTGATGCAATGGTTTTCATTAATGTGGATGTGAAGCTGCTGGAGGAGCGTTGTCTGCAGCGTCGAATGGATCCTGTTACGGGGCGCATTTATAACCTGAAGAGCGATCCACCTCCAGAGTCTATCATGGGCCGCCTCCTCATCCGCTCAGATGACACGCTTGAAAAGCACCAGCGAAGGATGAGGATTTACCGCGAACAGAAGTCGGCTCTCATGAAGCACTATGAAAAGCTGATAATAGAGGTGGATGGTAATCCTCCGCTTCCCGTGGTGTACGCGGCGCTACACGCGAAAATTGATCAGCTACGGAAAGCGAAGCGAAAGAGCAAACTCTGAGGGCGGCGCACCGCGAAGGAGGAGGGGAAACCGAATAAGGGGGGGGGTTGCTGTGTGAAAGCAAAGAATAAGAGGCAAAACGAAACGAATGGCGTCAAAATTGTTGGGAAAAATGAAAAGATATCTCTTGAAGGTTTCAGATGATTGGGGGGAAAAAGGTTCTGTGTGTTTATTTTTGTGTGTTTGTTT
>NW_893278.1:0-759 GCF_000209065.1 Trypanosoma cruzi | reverse complement strand
GATTATGACCACATGCCTCAAGCAGTTCTTTGGTAGCCTTTTCTCGCGACTTCTCTCTGGAGTCCGCCTTCGCATTGTCAGCGGACTCTCGGAATTGAAGTGCGCCAAGAAGTCGTTTGCTTAACATATTTACCTCCACCACAGAGACTTTGTCGGCGAAAATTGCATCATCCTGAAAAGGCATTTTAAAGACCGATTCACTTTTTCCGTCCTTTTTCCCAATCGCTGCAAGACGACTGTGATCCACGGGGGCAAAGCGTTGAGGCTCGGCGTACCGGTAAGCCTTATGGAGCAAATTGTGCTCGTTTAACAACTTCTCATTCCGTTGCTGAACCCGTAACTCATCTGCGGGAACCGCAGCAGCCAACACGGCATTCCGTGCATCACGGTTGGCCACGTGTAACAGTGAGACTGCCGTCGGTCGCGCAAATCCAGGCTGTTTGATCCCCTTACCAAGCGCAATTTCATCATTTTCCATTGAACGAAGAGGCAGTGGTTTCCTTTCCAGCGTCTTCGCAACATGATTCATATTTTCGTCATGCAAGGCGTCTAGTAAGTTAAGAATTGACATTTTATTGCCGTCACTTCCGTCCGTTGCACGAGGGGGAATCGGTCGGTTGCAGAAGAACTCATAAAGGTTGTCCAGCACCATGGCCGCCACACCCGGCTTCCCCTGAATGGTCGCCTCTGCCATCTCAGCTGTCACGATGCCACAACCAAGACGTTTTAGGTCACGTAGTAATACCTTCCCAATTGCGT
>NW_893277.1:0-758 GCF_000209065.1 Trypanosoma cruzi | reverse complement strand
AGGCCAAGCGCAGAGACGGGGCGCAACATGTTAGATGCACCTGGGTGGCCGTCGTCGCTGAGCCACGGTGACCCACACGTAGCCCCATAGAATAGGATTGTTTTTTCGTTGTTTTCTTCTTGTTTTCTACGGCCTCTCCTCCCACTGTTGTGTAGGTCTCTGCGGCGCCTTGGCGTCGGCGCTTGGCCGCATTGTGGCGTGCCGTGCGCTTTTTCCTCTGCTTTGGCCGCAGGTCCTCTGCCCCCGCCCTTCTCTCCTCCCTTTGTTTCCCAAGATCAAAGCCAAGCCAAGCAACCTAACCACACTTTATTACTATTTGTTTTTTTTGTTTTTCGCAGACAAGGATGGCAACCCCGAAGCAGGCAGCGAAGAAGGCGTCCAAGAAGCGCAGCGGCGGCCGCTCCGCGAAGGCCGGTCTGATCTTCCCCGTGGGCCGTGTGGGCTCGCTGCTGCGCCGCGGCCAGTATGCCCGCCGCATCGGCGCGTCGGGCGCTGTGTACATGGCGGCGGTGCTGGAGTACCTGACAGCCGAGCTGCTGGAGCTGTCCGTGAAGGCGGCGAGCCAGCAGGCAAAGAAGCCGAAGCGCCTGACACCCCGCACGGTGACGCTTGCCGTGCGCCACGACGACGACCTCGGCACGCTCCTGAGGGATGTGACGCTGTCGCGTGGTGGTGTGATGCCGAGCCTGAACAAGGCGCTGGCGAAGAAGCACAAGAGCAGCAAGAAGGCGAGGGCGACGCCCAGCGCTTAGAGCGGC
>NW_893276.1:0-758 GCF_000209065.1 Trypanosoma cruzi | reverse complement strand
GCCGCCGCAACCACAAGCGTCAACAAAAAGAGCAGCGCCACACGCACAGCCGCAATGGCCCTGCGCCGCTCGCGGTGCCGGCCGCGCGGATACGCACCCACCGCAGGCCCGACAGCACCAGCACCGGTGCGTACGGCGAGGACTGCGAGCCGGGAAGATACACAAGCGGCGTCGGCCTCGCGGCAGCCAGCAGGGAGTCCGTCACCGTCAGCACAGACCCCGCGGGAAACGTGCCGGTCAGCACAAGCGCACCGTTCAGCGCCTCCACGTCGCACACAGACAGTTCCACCGGCCCGCTCTCGTCGCTCCCCGCCGCCACCGCACCGCCCAACGCTCCTCCGCCCATCACGTACAGCACGGCGCCGTTACGCAGCGACACGTTCTGCACAACGATCCGCACGCCGTCCCGCGCCATCCACGGCACGTAGAGCACAGGACTCACGCCGTCCAGCACAACGTGGCGCAGCGTCACCTCGCTCACACCGGCAGGCACAACGAACACCGACCGCACCGTCACGCCCTCGCGGACAAACACACTCGGCGCGGTGCCCGCAGCGGGCGGCAGTGCGGGAGCTCCCACAGGCACGCACGCCTCGCCGTGCCCGCCGCTGCCGCACGCGCACACGCACACACCGTTCCTCATGCTCGCAGACGCCGTCCCAGGCGCGTAGCAGTGCGTGTCCCTTTCGCAGGCGTCGCACCCAGCAACGTCGATGCTCCCAGCGTCGCCAAAACCAGCCGCTGCGTACTCCTCCGCC
>NW_893275.1:0-758 GCF_000209065.1 Trypanosoma cruzi | reverse complement strand
CAACGGGCCTGCATGGGTGTGCATGCATATATACAATGGGCACATTATTGTGTGTGCTTCGTGGGGTGAGGCGACGACGAGAGTCCATGCAAGGGGACACACACACAGAGAGAGAAGGAAGTGTGTGTATGCGGGCGGTGCATGGCTCTCTCACACTCACTCTCACGCGGCCACCACCGCTAGCCGCAGCCGCACAAACCACGAAACAGATGGAATCAGTGCGATTGCAGAACTCGCACACCGTCCTGCAAACCAGAAGTTTAAAAAGCAATATGAAACAAGTAATTCAAAAAAAAAAAATATGGTAAAAAACTTAGGCTTCTGCGGGAATCGAACCCGCGTCCCCGGATGACATTGTGAGCGTGTTTGCCACTGAGCTATAAATAAATGCGGTCGCGCGACTCCTTTTCACGTAAAGTATTAATGTCGATCTTCGAACAATCGAGCACATTTGCGTTTGTCCCCTGGAAAACGAAAAAGACGTGTTTAGGATGCGCAGCCGCAGCGTGGTTACTACTGTAAGTCGTCATATATCTAACGCCCGAGGCCACCGCTGCAGCTTGGATAATTCGACACGTCGTGCTGTATCTAACGTCCGGGGCAGCCGCTGCAACTTGGATAATTCGACACGTCGTCCCGTATCTAACGTCCGGGGCAGCCGCTGCAACTTGGATAATTCGACACGTCGTGCTGTATCTAGCGTCCGGGGCCACCGCCCTACCATTTTTTATTTCTTGCGGCGGCCAACCCCGGCAGTA
>NW_893274.1:0-758 GCF_000209065.1 Trypanosoma cruzi | reverse complement strand
TCCGCTGCTTGGAGGAATGTCGCGAGATCTTGCCCACAGGGGTGCTGCACTCGCCGGATCGTTTTCGAGCGGCCGCTGCACCGCACGTTGTGGTCTAAATTTTTGTTTCGAATTATGAATGGTGGTGGTCAGAGACACTCTCTGTCAATGTCTGTTTGCGTGTTCACACACTGGACGCCAAACAACCCTGAACTATCCGCTGCTTGGAGGAATGTCGCGAGATCTTGCCCACAGGGGTGCTGCACTCGCCGGATCGTTTTCGAGCGGCCGCTGCACCGCACGTTGTGGTCTAAATTTTTGTTTCGAATTATGAATGGTGGTGGTCAGAGGCACTCTCTGTTCAATGTCTGTTTGCGTGTTCACACACTGGACGCCAAACAACCCTGAACTATCCGCTGCTTGGAGGAGTTTCGCGAGATCTTGCCCACAAGGGTGCTGCAGTGCGGCGGATCGTTTTCGAGTGGCTGCTGCACCACACGCTGTGGTCTAAATTTTTGTTTTGAATTATGAATGGTGGTGGTCAGAGACACTCTCTTTCACTATCTGTTTGTGTGTTCACACACTGGACGCCAAACAACCCGGAACTATCCGCTGCTTGGAGGAATTTCGCGAGATCTTGCCCACAAGGGTGCTGCAGTCGGCGGATCGTTTTCGAGCGGCCGCTGCACCGCACGTTGTGGTCTAAATTTTTGTTTCGAATTATGAATGGTGGTGGTCAGAGCACTCTCTTTCAATGTCTATTTGCGTGTTCACACACT
>NW_893273.1:0-758 GCF_000209065.1 Trypanosoma cruzi | reverse complement strand
AAAACAAAACAGAAACAGTTACGGTGCTCCGCCCATGCAGCCAGGCAGGACGGCAGCGGTGCGTGTCGTGCAAAAGAGAGCACCAACGGGCCTGCATGGGTGTGCATGCATATATACAATGGGCACATTATTGTGTGTGCTTCGTGGGGTGAGGCGACGACGAGAGTCCATGCAAGGGGACACACACACAGAGAGAGAAGGAAGTGTGTGTATGCGGGCGGTGCATGGCTCTCTCACACTCACTCTCACGCGGCCACCACCGCAGCCGCAGCCGCACAAACCACGAAACAGATGGAATCAGTGCGATTGCAGAACTCGCACACCGTCCTGCAAACCAGAAGTTTAAAAAGCAATATGAAACAAGAATTCAAAAAAAAAAAAAAATGGAAAAAACTTAGGCTTCTGCGGGAATCGAACCCGCGTCCCCGGATGACATTGTGAGCGTGTTTGCCACTGAGCTAAAAAAATGCGGTCGCGCGACTCCTTTTCACGTAAAGTATTAATGTCGATCTTCGAACAATCGAGCACATTTGCGTTGCCCCCTGGAAAAAGAAAAAGACGTGTTTAGGATGCGCAGCCGCAGCGTGGTTACTACTGTAAGTCGTCATATATCTAACGTCCGGGGCAGCCGCTGCAACTTGGATAATTCGACACGTCGTGCTGTATCTAGCGTCCGGGGCCACCGCCCTACCATTTTTTATTTCTTGCGGCGGCCAACCCCGGCAGTAAGGACAAAAAAAAGAATCGCGTTTCTTTAA
>NW_893272.1:0-758 GCF_000209065.1 Trypanosoma cruzi | reverse complement strand
TTCGAGCGGCTGCTGCACCACACGCTGTGGTCTAAATTTTTGTTTCGAATTATGAATGGCGGGAGTCAGAGGCACTCTCTTTCAATGTATGTTTGCGTGTGCACACACTGGACACCAAACAACCCTGAATTATCCGCTTCTTGGAGGAGTTTCGCGAGCTCTTGCCCACAATGGTGCTGCACTCGGCGGATCGTTTTCGAGCGGCTGCTGCACCACACGCTGTGGTCTAAATTTTTGTTTCGAATTATGAATGGCGGGAGTCAGAGGCACTCTCCTTCAATGTATGTTTGCGTGTGCACACACTGGACGCCAAACAACCCTGAATTATCCGCTTCTTGGAGGAGTTTCGCGAGCTCTTGCCCACAATGGTGCTGCACTCGGCGGATCGTTTTCGAGCGGCTGCTGCACCACACGTTGTTGTCTAAATTTTTGTCTTGAATTATGAATGGCGGGAGTCAGAGGCACTCTCCTTCAATGTATGTTTGCATGTTCACACACTGGACACCAAACAACCCTGAACTATCCGCTTCTTGGAGGAGTTTCGCGAGCTCTTGCCCACAATGGTGCTGCAGTCGGCGGATCGTTTTCGAGCGGCTGCTGCACCACACGCTGTGGTCTAAATTTTTGTTTCGAATTATGAATGGCGGGAGTCAGAGACACTCTCCTTCAATGTATGTTTGCGTGTGCACACACTGGACACCAAACAACCCTGAATTATCCGCTTCTTGGAGGAATTTCGCGAGCTCTTGCCCACAAGG
>NW_893271.1:0-758 GCF_000209065.1 Trypanosoma cruzi | reverse complement strand
CACAATCGGAACAAAAATTTGGACCACAACGTGTGATGCAGCAGCCGCTCGAAAACGATCAGCCGAGTGCAGCACCCTTGTGGGCAAGAGCTCGCGAAATTCCTCCAAGCAGCGGGTAATTCGGGGTTGTTTGGTGTCCAGTGTGTGAACACGCAAACAGATGTTGACAGAGAGTGTCTCTGACTCCCAGCATTCACAATCGGAAACAAAAATTTGGACCACAACGTGTGATGCAGCAGCCGCTCGAAAACGATCAGCCGAGTGCAGCACCCGTGTGGGCAAGAGCTCGCGAAATTCCTCCAACCAGCGGATAGTTCAGGGTTGTTTGGTGTCCAGTGTGTGAACACGCAAACAGATGTTGACAGAGAGTGTCTCTGACTCCCACCATTCACAATCGGAAACAAAAATTTGGACCACAACGTGTGATGCAGCAGCCGCTCGAAAACGATCAGCCGAGTGCAGCACCCGTGTGGGCAAGAGCTCGCGAAATTCCTCCAAGCAGCGGATAATTCAGGGTTGTTTGGTGTCCAGTATGTGAACACGCAAACAGATATTGACAGAGAGTGTCTCTGACTCCCACCATTCACAATCGGAAACAAAAATTTGGACCACAAAGTGTGATGCAGCAGCCGCTCGAAAACGATCAGCCGAGTGCAGCACCCGTGTGGGCAAGAGCTCGCGAAATTCCTCCAAGCAGCGGATAATTCAGGGTTGTTTGGTGTCCCAGTGTGTGAACACGCAAACAGATATTGACAGAG
>NW_893270.1:0-758 GCF_000209065.1 Trypanosoma cruzi | reverse complement strand
CCCTGTCTGGCGCCCTGCCTGTGCAAACGGTTGGTGGCGGGCCCGCCCGAAAGCGCAAGAGAGAGAAAGAGAAAGAGAGGGCCGAATTGCCCGGAGGTGGGTTGTGGTGGGCGCACGCCGCTGCTGATGGAAGCAACCAACTCTTGTGCGCGAGGGCGCGTGGCCCCGTGAACGCGCTTGCGTGATGGCCAAAAACAAACTCAACAGGTCTGACAGCCGCCCCGCCCGCCGCAACCTCGCCGGCTGGCCCCCGCGCCTCCCCTCGCATGGCCAGGAAAGGCGCGTCTTGAGACCCACCGCTCCGTGACGCTGGGCGCTTGGGTGCATCGGCGCCCCGAGAAAGAGACACGCCGGTCGTGAAGCGCAGCGACCCTTGGGCCGGTGGCGCGCTGTCGGTGCCGCGCGTGGCGCCACTGCCCGGTTGCGCGAGAGTTTGCGGTGACGGTGCGCGCGTCGAGGCTCCCTCCCCAGTTCGGGAAACGATGGGAAAAAAAAAAACCAAAGAGGACGCGCACGGGTGAGAGATGCGGCTGCGACGCGTGATGAAATTCCACAGTTTCCTGTCAGTCTGACGACGAAAACGCGTGAGGACGCAATTCCCGACTCAGCTCACACTGAAGTGCTTTGCTTTACACCCCCATCTTTCTTTTTTTTTCTTTTTCTTTTTTTCTTTCTTTGTCCCTCTGCTCTCGCTGCGCGGTTTTGCGGCCCAGCGACGCGCACGCCCGCACACACACACACGCGCTACGATGGAGACA
>NW_893269.1:0-758 GCF_000209065.1 Trypanosoma cruzi | reverse complement strand
AACAAAATGAAATTAAGGAGGCCATTCCGAAAGAACACCCAGCGATGCCGGCAGCCATGAAAACTACAACGGCGACGACAGGCGACAGTGACGGCAGCACCGCGTTCTCCCACACCACCTCCCCTCTTTTGCTTCTTCTTGTTGTTGTTGCGTGTGCGGCTGCTGCGGTGGTGGCCGCGTGAGAGTGAGGGAGAGAGAGCCGTGCACCGCCCGCACACACACTCGTCCTTCTCTCTCTGTGTGTGTGTCCCCTTGCATGGACTCTCGCCCTCACCTCACCCCACGAGGCACACACATAATTTGCCCATTGTATATATGCATGCACACCCATGCAGGCCCGTTGGTGCTCTCTTTTGCACGACACGCACCGCTGCCGTCCTGCCTGGCTGCATGGGCGGAGCACCGTAACCGTTTCTGTTTTGTTTTTATTGCATTGAGTGGGCGGCCTCTCTCTCTCTCCCTGTGTGTGTGTTTTGCTTTACGGGAGCAATGAGAGTGTGTGTGCGCTGGTCGTCCCACGCTTCGGCTTTTTGTTTTGTTTTTCTTTTTGATTTTGTGGTTGAGTGCACCCATTCCGCGGCTTCGTGTGTGTGTGTGTGATGATATGAGTAATTTGCGTGTGTGCTATCTGCCTCTCTCTGCCGTTGCTTTCTTCAGACTCTCTTGTGCTGAACGGCTGCTCTGCAAGTATAGGCGCTGCCAATCACTCACAGACATGCCGTGTTGCACCCGTTAAGGAGCGGCGTGAATACAGAGGA
>NW_893268.1:0-758 GCF_000209065.1 Trypanosoma cruzi | reverse complement strand
TCACAATCGGAAACAAAAATTTGGACCACAACGTGTGATGCAGCAGCCGCTCGAAAACGATCAGCCAAGTGCAGCACCCTCGTGGGCAAGAGCTCGCGAAATTCCTCCAAGCAGCGGATAGTTCAGGGTTGTTTGGTGTCCAGTGTGTGAACACGCAAACAGATATTGACAGAGAGTGTCTCTGACTCCCACCATTCATAATTGGAAACAAATATTTGGACCACAACGTGTGATGCAGCAGCCGCTCGAAAACGATCAGCCGAGTGCAGCACCCGTGTGGGCAAGAGCTCGCGAAATTCATCCAAGCAGCGGATAGTTCAGGGTTGTTTGGTGTCCAGTGTGTGAACACGCAAACAGATATTGACAGAGAGTGCCTCTGACTCCCACCATTCACAATCGGAAACAAAAATTTGGACCACAACGTGTGATGCAGCAGCCGCTCGAAAACGATCAGCCAAGTGCAGCACCCTCGTGGGCAAGAGCTCGCGAAATTCCTCCAAGCAGCGGATAGTTCAGGGTTGTTTGGTGTCCAGTGTGTGAACACGCAAACAGATATTGACAGAGAGTGTCTCTGACTCCCACCATTCATAATTGGAAACAAATATTTGGACCACAACGTGTGATGCAGCAGCCGCTCGAAAACGATCAGCCAAGTGCAGCACCCGTGTGGGCAAGAGCTCGCGAAATTCCTCCAAGCAGCGGATAGTTCAGGGTTGTTTGGTGTCCAGAGATGTGAACACGCAAACAGATATGACAGA
>NW_893267.1:0-758 GCF_000209065.1 Trypanosoma cruzi | reverse complement strand
CGGTGGGGGGCTCTCCGAGCGCGCGGGCGCCGCAGCAAAAAAGAAAAATTACTGACGCAGTTTCCGCGCCACATGTGGGAAGCGAGGCGTCCGGAGGCTTCATGGCAAATCCGGAAAAGGGCCTGCGGAGCTTCATTTTTAAATTTGTTCTTGCCTTTTTTCCTACCGTTTTTTTTTCTATTTTCATCATCTCCCGCGGCTCTTCCGTGGCTTGCCTGTCGCCGGCGGGCGGGCGGCTGCGCATCGCGTGGCGCGTCGCCGGGTACGACCATACTTGGCCGAGTGCACCACATCCCGTCCGATTTGTGAAGTTAAGCGGCCACAGGCCTCGTTAGTACGGCGATCAGTGATGGCGCTGGAACCCGGGGTGCCGTACCCTTCCCACTATTTTTTTTTTTTTCCGCCACCGCGCGCCGCCAGTCGCTTCTTCACCGCGCCGGGGCGGGCGGTGGGTGGGCTCTCCGAGCGCGCGGGCGCCGCAGCAAAAAAGAAAAATTACTGACGCAGTTTCCGCGCCACATGTGGGGAAGCGAGGCGTCCGGAGGCTTCATGGCAAAATCCGGAAAAGGGCCTGCGGAGCTTCATTTTTAAATTTGTTCTTGCCTTTTTTCCTACCGTTTTTTTTTCTATTTTCATCATCTCCCGCGGCTCTTCCGTGGCTTGCCTGTCGCCGGCGGGCGGGCGGCTGCGCATCGCGTGGCGCGTCGCCGGGTACGACCATACTTGGCCGAGTGCACCACATCCCGTCCGATTGGAGT
>NW_893266.1:0-758 GCF_000209065.1 Trypanosoma cruzi | reverse complement strand
TTTGCGTGTTCACACACTGGACACCAAACAACCCTGAACTATCCGCTGCTTGGAGGAATTTCGCGAGCTCTTGCCCACACGGGTGCTGCACTCGGCTGATCGTTTTGGAGCGGCCGCTGCATCACACGTTGTGGTCCAAATTTTTGTTTCCGATTGTGAATGGTGGGAGTCAGAGGCACTCTCTGTCACTATCTGTTTGCGTGTTCACACACTGGACACCAAACAACCCTGAACTATCCGCTGCTTGGAGTAATTTCGCGAGCTCTTGCCCACGAGGGTGCTGCACTCGGCTGATCGTTTTCGAGCGGCTGCTGCATCACACGTTGTGGTCCAAATTTTTGTTTCCAATTATGAATGGTGGGAGTCAGAGGCACTCTCTGTCACTATCTGTTTGCGTGTTCACACACTGGACACCAAACAACCCTGAACTATCCGCTGCTTGGAGGAATTTCGCGAGCTCTTGCCCACACGGGTGCTGCACTCGGCTGATCGTTTTCGAGCGGCTGCTGCATCACACGTTGTGGTCCAAATTTTTGTTTCCAATTATGAATGGTGGGAGTCAGAGACACTCTCTGTCAATATCTGTTTGCGTGTTCACACACTGGACACCAAACAACCCTGAACTATCCGCTGCTTGGAGGAATTTCGCGAGCTCTTGCCCACACGGGTGCTGCACTCGGCTGATCGTTTTCGAGCGGCTGCTGCATCACACGTTGTGGTCTAAATTTTTGTTTCCGATTGTGAATGGTGGGAGTCAG
>NW_893265.1:0-758 GCF_000209065.1 Trypanosoma cruzi | reverse complement strand
AATTCAGTGAGTATTGCTGGGAAGCTGCACATTTGTTGCTCCACGGGAAGTCGCAATTCCACCCTCCCTCACACCTCAGCAGAGAGCCCGCAGTGCCCCACAGCCCCGGAAGCAGCAGCAATAATAGCACACGAGAGACTCACACCCATGCACGTTGCTCTCAGCAAATAGAGCCATGGACACCAACTCGGTGATATTCTCCAAATCAAAAAAGTCATTGCCCAAGGGCGGCGCTGCGGTGGACTCCGATGGGATCTTGGACTCCGCAGGCGCTGTGCTCGGATGAGTCGGTGCGGTGCCAACGCCGTCCAGCACACTATCGTTGCGTTGAACAGTTGCTGCGTCTATGCGGGGGTCAGGGATTTCTGTGGCGCCATCCGCGGGCGTCGTGTCAGTGCTGCTGAGTGAATCGGGGCCGCTGTTCGTGCCCACGGCAGTGTGAGCATGCGTGTCCCCTTCAGGGCCAGCGTCCTGTTTCTCGCTGGCGAGCGTGTTGGCAGCGGACGGCTGCCCGCGCTCAACGCTGGAGACAATGCAGGCACCATTCCACCGCTGCTGGGTTCCTCCTCTTTCACTTCCCCCGTACCACCTGAGGTGGATGGGCCAATGACATCAGCAGAAGATGTTTGCATGGAAGCTGCTGGGCCATTTTTATTCCCTAATGGTTGCGCTGGTGAGCGTTGACTTTGCGGTGATGATGATGTGGCGTCTTGCCGCGCTTCATTCATGACAACGGCCTCGTTGGCAGATTGAAGAAA
>NW_893264.1:0-758 GCF_000209065.1 Trypanosoma cruzi | reverse complement strand
GTGGTGGTCAGAGACACTCTCTTTCAATGTCTGTTTGCGTGTTCACACACTGGACGCCAAACAACCCGGAACCATCCGCTGCTTGGAGGAATTTCGCGAGCTCCTGCCCACAGGGGTGCTGCAGTCGGCGGATCGTTTTCGAGTGGCTGCTGCACCACACGCTGTGGTCTAAATTTTTGTTTCGAATTATGAATGGTGGTGGTCAGAGACACTCTCTGTCAATGTCTGTTTGCGTGTTCACACACTGGACGCCAAACAACCCGGAACTATCCGCTGCTTGGAGGAATTTCGCGAGCTCCTGCCCACAGGGGTGCTGCACTCGCCGGATCGTTTTCGAGTGGCTGCCGCACCACACGCTGTGGTCTAAATTTTTGTTTCGAATTATGAATGGTGGTGGTCAGAGACACTCTCTTTCAATGTCTGTTTGCGTGTTCACACACTGGACGCCAAACAACCCTGAACTATCCGCTGCTTGGAGGAATTTCGCGAGATCTTGCCCACAAGGGTGCTGCACTCGGCGGATCGTTTTCGAGCGGCCGCTGCACCACACGCTGTGGTGTAAATTTTTGTTTCGAATTATGAATGGTGGTGGTCAGAGACACTCTCTGTCAATGTCTGTTTGCGTGTTCACACACTGGACGCCAAACAACCCGGAACTATCCGCTGCTTGGAGGAATTTCGCGAGCTCTTGTCCACAGGGGTGCTGCACTCGGCGGATCGTTTTCGAGTGGCTGCTGCACCACACGCTGTGGTCTAAA
>NW_893263.1:0-758 GCF_000209065.1 Trypanosoma cruzi | reverse complement strand
GAAATAGCGCCACTCTGAATGGTGGCTGTGTGGGGCTGCGTGGGCGGTGGGAGGGCGAGGGTGTCACTGGCGTGTTTGCGTCTGTGCTTTTTTGTGTCGCTGGCTGTGCATTGGTGGGGACTGTCTGTGGCTGGATGCCTCTTCGTGCCAATTTCTTTATTTGCTGTTGTCTCTGCTTTCTTCTCCTCTGATTGTGCAGTTAGAGATACTTTGGCTTGATCAGCACAACTATCGTTTCAAGGTGTTAGGGATTAATTGCTGTATTAGGATTAGCAGTAGTGGGATAACGAAATATCGGAATTGTGTCACTGGATTCGCCATCTGTAGAAAGGGGATTTGCGAAGCAGGAGTTACGGTCGACTGGGCGAGAGCGATAGGGGATTTGCGAGGCAGGGGTTATGGCCGACGGGGCGAGTGCGACACACCACGACAGCTTTATTGGTACCTGTGTGGGTTGGAGGATGCGGTCTGCTGTGGGTGCGTGTCCGCGCAGCCGGCACCGCGAGCGGCACAGGGCCATTGCGGCTGTGCTTTTGGCGCTGCTTGTGGTGTTGGCGCTGGTTGCGGCGGCGGCGTGGATGCCCGCGGTGGTATCCCCAAAAAGAATAACGCCATTGACCGAGCTCATCGTGTTGTTCTCTATGTCAAAGTAGCCGCCGTTGTTCACATCAACAGAAGTAACACAAACAGATGATTCCACACCCTCATCGACCTCCGTTGCCCTCAACGTATTTCCCTTCACAATAATCCCGCCACCA
>NW_893262.1:0-758 GCF_000209065.1 Trypanosoma cruzi | reverse complement strand
ATTAAAAGAGAGAATAAGAAATAATATTTAGTATTTTGATATAGAGATCAAACAAGATAGCTGTGCTGTGTCATTATTGCTATTCCTTAAAAAAAAAAAAAAGTACTTTTAAGTTAGTCAGCTCACCTGGAATTCAAAAGGAGCGAGTCATTTCTTTGCAATGCAGTTATATCGTTTTGAATAATTATTATTGAAGTCGTCAGAAAATTTACCCAAAAAGTTTCGTTACATTTGTATCTTTTTATCCTCAAAAGATTCCTCATTTTGTAATAACTAAGAAATATTAAACTACTGTTCCACCTAACTGCGTTTATTCTTTAAAAAGCATAGGTAGACGGACAGAGGGGAAAAAATGTTTAACCAGGAGTTTCAGCTACAATTTGTCCTTCTGATGTTTATTATTTAGAGTTTATCTAAGAACCTCTGATGATAGGAATAAGTAGCAAGAATTCATATTTTTTGTTGGTCCGATCAGATTATCCAAATTTCTCAGAAGGATTGTAACCTTTGCCCTTTCTATATTCCTTCCCACATATCTAAACAGCTCCATAATATATCCACCAAATTAATTTCGGACTTGAAATTTATCCAATTTAAAAAAAAGTTTACTATTAGCAGCATAATTTTTCCTTAAATTGAATTTTCCCTCCTTCAAAAAGAAAAAAAAAAACTGTTATTTACAAATTTTAGTTTAAAAGAATACAAGATTTGAAGTTTGGACAATAATCATAATTAAAGAAGCAAGTCAGAAAAAAATT
>NW_893261.1:0-758 GCF_000209065.1 Trypanosoma cruzi | reverse complement strand
CAACCAGATATTGACAGAGAGTGTCTCTGACTCCAACCATTCACAATCAGAAACAAAAATTTGGACCACAACGTGTGATGCAGCGGCCGCTCGAAAACGATCAGCCGAGTGCAGCACCCGTGTGGGCAAGAGCTCGCGAAATTCCTCCAAGCAGCGGATAGTTCAGAGTTGTTTGGTGTCCAGTGTGTGAACACGCAAACAGATATTGACAGAGAGTGTCTCTGACTCCCACCATTCACAATCGGAAACAAAAATTTGGACCACAACGTGTGATGCAGCGGCCGCTCGAAAACGATCAGCCGAGTGCAGCACCCGTGTGGGCAAGAGCTCGCGAAATTCCTCCAAGCAGCGGATAGTTCAGAGTTGTTTGGTGTCCAGTGTGTGAACACGCAAACAGATATTGTCAGAGAGTGTCTCTGACTCCCACCATTCACAATCGGAAACAAAAATTTGGACCACAACGTGTGATGCAGCGGCCGCTCGAAAACGATCAGCCGAGTGCAGCACCCGTGTGGGCAAGAGCTCGCGAAATTCCTCCAAGCAGCGGATAGTTCAGAGTTGTTTGGTGTCCAGTGTGTGAACACGCAAACAGATATTGTCAGAGAGTGTCTCTGACTCCCACCATTCACAATCGGAAACAAAAATTTGGACCACAACGTGTGATGTAGCGGCCGCTCGAAAACGATCAGCCGAGTGCAGCACCCGTGTGGGCAAGAGCTCGCGAAATTCCTCCAAGCAGCGGATAGTTCAGAGTTGTT
>NW_893260.1:0-758 GCF_000209065.1 Trypanosoma cruzi | reverse complement strand
ACGCCTTCTTCACCTTGGTCTTGTTCCATGTTCTCCCAGGGGTATTTGGGTGGTGGCGTAAAGGAATCACCATTCCTCCGTGCGAGACATGCGAGCCCCACGCTGGGTTCTGCACGCTGCACTGGACTCTTTGATCCTTTTACAAAATCTATTTTCACTTCATCCTCATGCACGTTATGACTGCCGTACTCTTGATTCAAGCTACCCACAAGACGCTCAAGTTCGGCAACAAGGGGTGGATTTCTTCTTGGCGCGGCCCCAGCAAAAATTGTTGTGGATGCTGTGGCTGTTTTTGCCTTACCGAAAAGCTGAAGGACGTCGGGTGGTACATGCTGCGGTCGATACCGCGCAATTCGCACCCCGTTCACCTCCACGAACACTGGAAAAACACATGCACGTTCGCAGACTTCAAATGCGTGCGACGATGTGGATAATTTCACCGCCGCTTCCGCCGTTTTTTTTGTGCTCGTGCTGCCAAACAGAGCACGAGCGGTGGGCATCATTTCCACTTTGGAATTCCCATGGATAGCGTTCATGTCTTCTGGTTTCCTTTCGCCCTTCGTTGCGTCATCATGTCTCGCTGCATCCTCTGGCCGCAGTGGTTGAAGTACGCCACCCTCCTCATCAAAAGGATTTTCTAGGAACGCCACAACATCATTTTCGCACAGACGGTGACTCTCGCCAGAGAGCAGAGGCCTGTCATTCACATACAGCGGGTTGGATCCAAAATGAATCAAACAGTAATAGGCCCTCAAAGG
>NW_893259.1:0-758 GCF_000209065.1 Trypanosoma cruzi | reverse complement strand
CGCAGCCCTCAGTATTTAATTATTCCGTATTCTTGGCACAAAATTCAGCTGTCGGGCAGCGGCACCACCCGTGGCATTTGCAAACAACCGTCAGGGTGAACGATAGTTATCCCTTTGCTGATCTGGCTCTGCGGAGCATGGTCAAGAAGCCACCCGCACGGGTTTGTGGTTGGGTGCAACCTGCAGGGCGAGAAGGAGGTGTCGTACGACGGTGTGTTTCCGGAGGAAGTGGTGCTTTTCAGGTGTGGCACGTGCAACGATGACGCGGCGTGCTACATGCCCGGGACGGAGTCGGTGGACCGCAGCTCGTGCTCGTGCAGCTGCAGGGACGGATGGCATGGCGCGTCGTGTCTTCCCTTCGAGGTGCCCGACACGGTTGTGCCGCCCTTGCCGAAGAGAGCCGTCGACGGTGACACGAGCTGCGTGGTGAACCAGACGCTGACGGACCTCACGCTGAACATGTGGAAGACGCACCACTGCTACGCGGATGTGACATTCAGCGGCGTGGGTGCTGCGCTGGCGTTTTCCTTTGACAGTATGCCGCTGCATCTTCCCATCAACATCACGCTCACGGGGTGCACATTCCGCGACGGTGCCGTGCTGAAGTTTGTTGGGGGTGCTGAGGCGGTCGAGTCAGCCGGCGTCCTGATCCGTGTGAGCCAGACGTTGATGCGGTCCTCTGTTGTTGTGTTTGCACTTGCCTTCCCGCAGCACTGCGACATTGCCGTCACGGAGGTTGATGCGGTGCAGTTCTCCGA
>NW_893258.1:0-758 GCF_000209065.1 Trypanosoma cruzi | reverse complement strand
GACTATCCGCTGCTTGGAGGAGTTTCGCGAGATCTTGCCCACATGGGTGCTGCAGTCGGCGGATCGTTTTCGAGTGGCTGCTGCACCACACGTTGTGGTCTAAATTTTTGTTTCGAATTATGAATGGTGGTGGTCAGAGGCACTCTCTTTCAATGTCTATTTGCGTGTTCACACACTGGACGCCAAACAACCCTGAACTATCCGCTGCTTGGAGGAATTTCGCGAGCTCTTGCCCACAAGGGTGCTGCAGTCGGCGGATCGTTTTCGAGCGGCTGCTGCACCGCACGTTGTGGTCTAAATTTTTGTTTCGAATTATGAATGGTGGTGGTCAGAGACACTCTCTTTCAATGTCTGTTTGCGTGTTCACACACTGGACGCCAAACAACCCTGAACTATCCGCTGCTTGGAGGAGTTTCGCGAGATCTTGCCCACATGGGTGCTGCACTCGGCGGATCGTTTTCGAGCGGCTGCTGCACCGCACGTTGTGGTCTAAATTTTTGTTTCGAATTATGAATGGTGGTGGTCAGAGACACTCTCTTTCAATGTCTGTTTGCGTGTTCACACACTGGACGCCCCCAAACAACCCGGAACTATCCGCTGCTTGGAGGAATTTCGCGAGCTCCTGCCCACAACGGTGCTGCACTCGGATAATCGTTTTCGAGCGGCTGCTGCACCGCACGTTGTGGTCTAAATTTTTTGTTTCCGAAATTATGAATGGGTGGGGTGGTCAGAGGCACTCTCTTTTCAATGTCTGTTTG
>NW_893257.1:0-758 GCF_000209065.1 Trypanosoma cruzi | reverse complement strand
CAAACCAGAAGTTTAAAAAGCAATATGAAACAAGAATTCAAAAAAAAAAAAAAATGGAAAAAACTTAGGCTTCTGCGGGAATCGAACCCGCGTCCCCGGATGACATTGTGAGCGTGTTTGCCACTGAGCTAAAAAAATGCGGTCGCGCGACTCCTTTTCACGTAAAGTATTAATGTCGATCTTCGAACAATCGAGCACATTTGCGTTGTCCCCTGGAAAACGAAAAAGACGTGTTTAGGATGCGCAGCCGCAGCGTGGTTACTACTGTAAGTCGTCATATATCTAACGCCCGAGGCCACCGCTGCAGCTTGGATAATTCGACACGTCGTGCTGTATCTGACGTCCGGGGCAGCCGCTGCAACTTGGATAATTCGACACGTCGTGCTGTATCTAACGTCCGGGGCAGCCGCTGCAACTTGGATAATTCGACACGTCGTCCCGTATCTAACGTCCGGGGCAGCCGCTGCAACTTGGATAATTCGACACGTCGTGCTGTATCTAGCGTCCGGGGCCACCGCCCTACCATTTTTTATTTCTTGCGGCGGCCAACCCCGGCAGTAAGGACAAAAAAAAAGAATCGCGTTTTCTTTAATGTTTTTCCTGTTTGGGGGCGGGGATCTTTGTTTTCTATGATTGCCTCTTTTTTTTTGTCTGTTCCAGGTTGGTTTTGAGGACGCTTGATGTGCCTGCTGGGTGATCGCCGGCTTTTTTATTGGTGATTGCGTATTTTTGGCTTACCGGTGTGCCGCTCAGCGCCA
>NW_893256.1:0-758 GCF_000209065.1 Trypanosoma cruzi | reverse complement strand
CACTGACACCCAAACAACCCTGAACTATCCGTTGCTTGGAGGAATTTCGCGAGCTCTTGCCCACACGGGTGCTGCACTCGGCTAATCGTTTTCGAGCGGTCGCTGCATCACACGTTGTGGTCTAAATTTTTGTTTCCGATTGTGAATGGTGGGAGTCAGAGGCAGTCTCTGTCAATATCTGTTTGCGTGTTCACACACTGGACACCAAACAACCCTGAACTATCCGCTGCTTGGAGGAATTTCGCGAGCTCTTGCCCACACGGGTGCTGCACTCGGCTAATCGTTTTCGAGCGGTTGCTGCATCACACGTTGTGGTCTAAATTTTTGTTTCCGATTGTGAATGGTGGGAGTCAGAGGCAGTCTCTGTCAATATCTGTTTGCGTGTTCACACACTGGACACCAAACAACCCTGAACTATCCGCTGCTTGGAGGAATTTCGCGAGCTCTTGCCCACACGGGTGCTGCACTCGGCTGATCGTTTTCGAGCGGCTGCTGCATCACACGTTGTGGTCCGAATTTTTGTTTCCGATTGTGAATGGTGGGAGTCAGAGGCAGTCTCTGTCAATATCTGTTTGCGTGTTCACACACTGGACACCAAACAACCCTGAACTATCCGCTGCTTGGAGGAATTTCGCGAGCTCTTGCCCACACGGGTGCTGCACTCGGCTAATCGTTTTCGAGCGGCTGCTGCATCACACGTTGTGGTCTGAATTTTTGTTTCCGGATTATGAATGGTGGGAGTCAAAGGCAGTCTCTGT
>NW_893255.1:0-758 GCF_000209065.1 Trypanosoma cruzi | reverse complement strand
CGCGGGCTGCGTGTGTGTGTTTGTGTGTGATGATATGAGTAATTTGTGCGTGTGTGCTATCTGCCTCTCTCGGCCGTTGCTTTCTTCTGACTCTCTTGGGGCGCACAGCTGCTCTGCAATTATAGGCGCTGCCAAACACACAAGCACATGCACACACATGCCGTGTTTAAAACGCTGAGAATGCACGCACGCACAGGATTGTGGCTGCGGAGGCCCTCGCGAGGGGCGAAGAAGCCTGCGTTTTGTTTTTTTGACATGTTGCTCGGTGTATGCTGACGCGTGACGAATAACAACACGCCCCAATAAGCAGAAAAGAAGTAAAACAAAATGGCACTGAGCGGCACACCGGTAAGCCAAAAATACGCAATCACCAATAAAAAAGCCGGCGATCACCCAGCAGGCACATCAAGCCTCCTAAAACCAACCTGGAATAGACAAAAAAAAAGGGGGGGGGCAATCATAGAAAACAAAGATCCGCCCCCCCAAACAGGAAAAGCATTAAAAAAAAACGCGATCCTATTTTTTGTCCTTACTGCCGGGGTTGGCCGCCGCAGGGAATAAAAAAGAGTAGGGCGGTGGCCCCGGACGAGAGATACATGACGACGTGTCGAATTATCCAAGTTGCAGCGGCTGCCCCGGACGAGAGATACATGACGACGTGTCGAATTATCCAAGTTGCGGCGGTCCGCCCCGAACGAGAGAAACATGACAACGAATCGATGTATCCACGCTGCGGCGACGGCCCCGTACGAGAGATA
>NW_893254.1:0-758 GCF_000209065.1 Trypanosoma cruzi | reverse complement strand
CACCAAACAACTCTGAACTATCCGCTGCTTGGAGGAATTTCGCGAGCTCTTGCCCACACGGGTGCTGCGCTCGGCTGATCGTTTTCGAGCGGCTGCTGCATCACACGTTGTGGTCCAAATTTTTGTTTCTGATTGTGAATGGTAGGAGTCAGAGACACTCTCTGTCAATATCTGTTTGCGTGTTCACACACTGGACACCAAACAACCCTGAACTATCCGCTGCTTGGAGGAATTTCGCGAGCTCTTGCCCACACGGGTGCTGCGCTCGGCTGATCGTTTTCGAGCGGCTGCTGCATCACACGTTGTGGTCCAAATTTTTGTTTCTGATTGTGAATGGTAGGAGTCAGAGACACTCTCTGTCAATATCTGTTTGCGTGTTCACACACTGGACACCAAACAACCCTGAACTATCCGCTGCTTGGAGGAATTTCGCGAGCTCTTGCCCACACGGGTGCTGCACTCGGCTGATCGTTTTCGAGCGGCCGCTGCATCACACGTTGTGGTCCAAATTTTTGTTTCCGATTGTGAATGGTGGGAGTCAGAGACACTCTCTGTCAATATCTGTTTGCGTGTTCACACACTGGACACCAAACAACCTTGAACTATCCGCTGCTTGGAGGAATTTCGCGAGCTCTTGACCACACGGGTGCTGCACTCGGCTGATCGTTTTCGAGCGGCTGCTGCATCACACGTTGTGGTCCAAATTTTTGTTTCTGATTGTGAATGGTAGGAGTCAGAGACACTCTCTGTCAATATCT
>NW_893253.1:0-758 GCF_000209065.1 Trypanosoma cruzi | reverse complement strand
TATCCGCTGCTTGGAGGAATTTCGCGAGCTCTTGCCCACAATGGTGCTGCACTCGGCGGATCGTTTTCGAGCGGCTGCTGCACCACACGTTGTGGTCTAAATTTTTGTTTTGAATTATGAATGGTGGGAGTCAGAGGCACTCTCTTTCAATGTATGTTTGCGTGTTCACACACTGGACACCAAACAACCCTGAACTATCCGCTGCTTGGAGGAATTTCGCGAGCTCCTGCCCACAAGGGTGCTGCACTCGGCGGATCGTTTTCGAGCGGCTGCTGCACCACACGTTGTGGTCTATGTTTTTGTTTCGAATTATGAATGGCGGGAGTCAGAGGCACTCTCTTTCAATGTATGTTTGCGTGTGCACACACTGGACACCAAACAACCCTGAACTATCCGCTGCTTGGAGGAATTTCGCGAGCTCCTGCCCACAATGGTGCTGCAGTCGGCGGATCGTTTTCGAGCGGCTGCTGCACCACACGTTGTGGTCTATATTTTTGTTTCGAATTATGAATGGCGGGAGTCAGAGGCACTCTCTTTCAATGTATGTTTGCGTGTGCACACACTGGACACCAAACAACCCTGAACTATCCGCTGCTTGGAGGAATTTCGCGAGCTCTTGCCCACAATGGTGCTGCACTCGGCGGATCGTTTTCGAGCGGCTGCTGCACCACACGTTGTGCTCTAAATTTTTGTTTCGAATTATGAATGGCGGGAGTCAGAGGCACTCTCTTTCAATGTAGTTTGCGTGTGCACACACT
>NW_893252.1:0-758 GCF_000209065.1 Trypanosoma cruzi | reverse complement strand
GAGTTCTGCAATCGCACTGATTCCATCTGTTTCGTGGTTTGTGCGGCTGCGGCTGCGGTGGTGGCCGCGTGAGAGTGAGTGTGAGAGAGCCATGCACCGCCCGCACACACACTCTTCCTTCTCTCTCTGTGTGTGTGTGTCCCCTTGCATGGACTCTCGCCCTCACCTCACCCCACGAGGCACACACAATAATGTGCCCATTGTATATATGCATGCACACCCATGCAGGCCCGTTGGTGCTCTCTTTTGCACGACACGCACCGCTGCCGTCCTGCCTGGCTGCATGGACGGAGCACCGTAACTGTTTCTGTTTTGTTTTTATTGCATTGAGTGGGCGACCTCTCTCTCTCTCCCTCTGTGTGTGTGTTTTGCTTTACGGGAGTAATGAGAGTGTGTGTGCGCTGGTCGTCCCACGCTTCGGCTTTTTGTTTTGTTTTCCTTTTTGATTTTGTGGTTGAGTGCACCCATTCCGCGGCTGCGTGTGTGTGTGTGTGTGTGCGATGATATGAGTAATTTGCGTGTGTGCTTATCTGCCTCTCTCTGCCGTTGCTTTCTTCAGACTCTCTTGTGGCGCACAGCTGCTCCGCAAGTATAGGCGCTGCCAAACACACAAGCACATGCACACACACATGCCGTGTTTAAAACGCTGAGAATGCACGCACGCACAGGATTGTGGCTGCGGAGGCCCTCGCGAGGGGGGAAAAAGCCTGCATTTTGTTTTTTTTTGACATGTTGCTCCGTGTGTGCTGACGCGTGAC
>NW_893251.1:0-758 GCF_000209065.1 Trypanosoma cruzi | reverse complement strand
CGTCTTTTGTATCGGGGGTTACCAACAACAATTTGGCGCCAGGACACGTGGGGAATGATGCAGCTTATGTTTTGCGACAGCACCCCTTTATGCCTCACGCTGGGCCGCTTTACACGCAGCAACCACCGCCGCTGCTCACAACCGACACGTTCGTCACGGAGAACACCGAGTGGCTCCGCAGACTGAGACGCGACGAGGACGCCACATGCATCGCAGAAGCGGTAGGACCGCCCGACGCCTCCAGCGACACGCCGTCAAGCACCACCGCGCTCGACAGCAGGTCCACACCGCCGCCAACGTACACCGCCGACCCGCCCGCGTCCAACGACCTCAGCACAGTGTTGCTCACACGCAGCTGCGTCTGCAACAGCGACATCGCGTGCAGCACAAGCGGCGACGCCACCGCGTCCGTCAGCCCGCTCAGCTGCGAGTAGCGCATCGGCCCCGCCGTCACAATCGTCGAGTCACGGACCGTCACGTTCGTGTGTGCCGGCAGGTTGTGCACAAACACAAGCGAGCAGTAGCCGCCGGACAGCCCGCTCACGCTCACCTCCAGGCTCCAGTCACTCGCCGGCTCGCCGCTGTAGCCCCGCACGTAGATCTGCGCACCGCCGTCGCACACGCAGTTACTCAGTTCGATGCGCAGTGTGCCGGGAAGCATCGCCGCAACGTCGAACACCACAGCCACGCCGTTCGTGATGGACACGCCGTCCATCAGCACCGTGTCCACGGCGCGGCCAACCGTGATGGCTCTGTCC
>NW_893250.1:0-758 GCF_000209065.1 Trypanosoma cruzi | reverse complement strand
AAAAAAAGGGGGGGGGGCAATCATAGAAAACAAAGATCCGCCCCCCCCCAAACAGGAAAAGCATTAAAAAAAAACGCGATCCTGTTTTTTGTCCTTACTGCCGGGGTTGGCCGCCGCAGGGAATAAAAAAGAGTAGGGCGGTGGCCCCGGACGAGAGATACATGACGACGTGTCGAATTATCCAAGTTGCAGCGGCTGCCCCGGACGAGAGATACATGACGACGTGTCGAATTATCCAAGTTGCGGCGGTCCGCCCCGAACGAGAGATACATGACAACGAATCGATGTATCCACGCTGCGGCGACGGCCCCGTACGAGAGATATATGACGACGAATCGAAGTATTCACGCTGCGGCTGCGGCCCCGTACGAGAGATATATGACGACGAATCGAGGTATCCACGCTGCGGCGGCGCACCCTAAACATGTCGCTTTCGTTTTCCAGGGGACAACGCAAATGTGCTCGATTGTTCGAAGATCGAACTTAACACCTTACGTGAAAATGGGTCGCGCGACCACATTTTTTTTAGCTCAGTGGCAAAACAAGCTCACAATTTCATCCGGGGTGCGGGTTCGAGCCCCGAAGAAGCCTAAGTTTTTTTCCTTTTTTTTTTGGAATTCTTGTTTCTTATTGCTTTTTAAACTTCTGGTTTGCAGGACGGTGTGCGAGTTCTGCAATCGCACTGATTCCATCAGTTTCGTGGTGTGTGCGGCTGCGGCTGCGGTGGTGGCCGCGTGAGAGTGAGTGAGAGAGCGCCA
>NW_893249.1:0-757 GCF_000209065.1 Trypanosoma cruzi | reverse complement strand
CCGCTGCTTGGAGGAATTTCGCGAGCTCTTGCCCACACGGGTGCTGCACTCGGCTGATCGTTTTCGAGCGGTTCGCTGCATCACACGTTGTGGTCTGAATTTTTGTTTCCGATTATGAATGGTGGGAGTCAGAGACACTCTCTGTCAATATCTGTTTGCGTGTTCACACACTGGACACCAAACAACCCTGAACTATCCGCTGCTTGGAGGAATTTCGCGAGCTCTTGCCCACACGGGTGCTGCACTCGGCTGATCGCTTTCGAGCGGCTGCTGCATCACACGTTGTGGTCTGAATTTTTGTTTCCGATTATGAATGGTGGGAGTCAGAGGCAGTCTCTGTCAATATCTGTTTGCGTGTTCACACACTGGACACCAAACAACCCTGAACTATCCGCTGCTTGGAGGAATTTCGCGAGCTCTTGCCCACACGGGTGCTGCACTCGGCTGATCGCTTTCGAGCGGCTGCTGCATCACACGTTGTGGTCTGAATTTTTGTTTCCGACTTGTGAATGGTGGGAGTCAGAGACACTCTCTGTCACCATCTGTTTGCGTGTTCACACACTGGACACCAAACAACCCTGAATTGTCGGCTGCTTGGAGGAATTTCGCGAGCTCTTGCCTACACGGGTGCTGCACTCGGCTGATCGTTTTCGAGCGGCTGCTGCATCACACGTTGTGGTCTGAATTTTTGTTTCCGATTGTGAATGGTGGGAGTCAGAGGCACTCTCTGTCAATATCTGTTTGCGTGTTCACACAC
>NW_893248.1:0-757 GCF_000209065.1 Trypanosoma cruzi | reverse complement strand
TGCAGAGCAGCTGTGCGCCACAAGAGAGTCTGAAGAAAGCAACGGCAGAGAGAGGCAGATAAGCACACACGCAAATTACTCATATCATCACACACACACACACGCAGCCGCGGAATGGGTGCACTCAACCACAAAATCAAAAAGAAAAACAAAACAAAAAGCCGAAGCGTGGGACTACCAGCGCACACACACTCTCATTGCTCCCGTAAAGCAAAACACACACACAGGGAGAGAGAGAGAGGTCGCCCACTCAATGCAATGAAAACAAAACAGAAACAGTTACGGTGCTCCGCCCATGCAGCCAGGCAGGACGGCAGCGGTGCGTGTCGTGCAAAAGAGAGCACCAACGGGCCTGCATGGGTGTGCATGCATATATACAATGGGCACATTATTGTGTGTGCTTCGTGGGGTGAGGCGAGGACGAGAGTTCATGCAAGGGAACACACACACAGAGAGAGAAGGAAGTGTGTGTATGCGGGCGGTGCATGGCTCTCTCACACTCACTCTCACGCGGCCACCACCGCAGCCGCAGCCGCACAAACCACGAAACAGATGGAATCAGTGCGATTGCAGAACTCGCACACCGTCCTGCAAACCAGAAGTTTAAAAAGCAATATGAAACAAGAATTCAAAAAAAAAAAAAAATGGAAAAAACTTAGGCTTCTGCGGGAATCGAACCCGCGTCCCCGGATGACATTGTGAGCGTGTTTGCCACTGAGATAAAAAAATGCGGTCGCGCGACTCCTTTTCACGTAAA
>NW_893247.1:0-757 GCF_000209065.1 Trypanosoma cruzi | reverse complement strand
CGGTGTGCGAGTTCTGCAATCGCACTGATTCCATCTGTTTCGTGGTTTGTGCGGCTGCGGCTGCGGTGGTGGCCGCGTGAGAGTGAGTGTGAGAGAGCCATGCACCGCCCGCATACACACACTTCCTTCTCTCTCTGTGTGTGTGTCCCCTTGCATGGACTCTCGTCGTCGCCTCACCCCACGAAGCACACACAATAATGTGCCCATTGTATATATGCATGCACACCCATGCAGGCCCGTTGGTGCTCTCTTTTGCACGACACGCACCGCTGCCGTCCTGCCTGGCTGCATGGGCGGAGCACCGTAACTGTTTCTGTTTTGTTTTCATTGCATTGAGTGGGCGACCTCTCTCTCTCTCCCTGTGTGTTTGTTTTGCTTTACGGGAGCAATGAGAGTGTGTGTGCGCTGGTAGTCCCACGCTTCGGCTTTTTGTTTTGTTTTTCTTTTTGATTTTGTGGTTGAGTGCACCCATTCCGCGGCTGCGTGTGTGTGTGTGTGATGATATGAGTAATTTGCGTGTGTGCTTATCTGCCTCTCTCTGCCGTTGCTTTCTTCAGACTCTCTTGTGGCGCACAGCTGCTCTGCAAGTATAGGCGCTGACAAACACACACACACATGCACACACATGCCGTGCTTAAAACGCTGAGAATGCACGCACGCATAGGATTGTGGCTGCCGAGGCCCTCGCGAGGGGGAAAAAACCTGCATTTTTTTTTTTTGACATGTTGCTCGGTGTGTGCTGACGCGTGACGAATAA
>NW_893246.1:0-757 GCF_000209065.1 Trypanosoma cruzi | reverse complement strand
GTGATGATATCGGGTTTCGAACTGCGGACCGTTTGGCAAAGGCAATGAATACGAAGGATCTTTTGTTGCTAATATTGAGATCGCATGGTGCTCTTGTTTCCCACTTTCTGGAACAATTAGGTTTGCGCGTATTCACGCGTGGGGAGTTTGTCAGTGCATTAGTAAAGGGACTCAAGGAGCTGAGGCCACCAGAACGTAATAAAGCACAGGATTCGGTGCTGAAAGTAAACCATCAAGGGCACCCCACTCGCACCGTTGGATTAGGGAAACTGGAAAAAGGTGTCACGAGGATTCCGATGGAGTACGGGGTGCTGTACATACCGACGGTCCAAAACTTTCCGCTGGTGGACGGCTTTTTCTTTGTTGATTCGCCGCGGAAGACGCTGGTTGGGCTGCAGATGACTACGGCGGGTGAGCACCACACCATACCCAGCACCGTGAGGCTGTTCAAAAATAATATGGCGAAATATTTTAAGGGCTGGAAGAAATTATCCCGAGACATGTCGTGGGAGATGATTTATGTGCAGCGCGCAGACAGCAAAAAGATTAAAAAATGGCAGAGATGTGGTCCCGTCAATACCAAAAATTTGAGCGACGCTGAAAAAGAGATTGTGGCGTTCTGGAAAGTAAAGGTACACGAATACCAGTTTGTGTTGACAACTGATGTTGTAAATAAAATCCGAGCAAAGTGAATACAGAAATCTTTTAGAAATGGGATAGGCAATAAAATTGAAAAAAATACTTGGGGAACAAAGTG
>NW_893245.1:0-757 GCF_000209065.1 Trypanosoma cruzi | reverse complement strand
CACTCTCTGTCAATATCTGTTTGCGTGTTCACACACTGGACACCAAACAACCCTGAACTATCCGCTGCTTGGAGGAATTTCGCGAGCTCTTGCCCACACGGGTGCTGCACTCGGCTGATCGTTTTCGAGCGGCTGCTGCATCACACGTTGTGGTCCAAATTTTTGTTTCCAATTATGAATGGTGGGAGTCAGAGACACTCTCTGTCAATATCTGTTTGCGTGTTCACACACTGGACACCAAACAACCCTGAACTATCCGCTGCTTGGAGGAATTTCGCGAGCTCTTGCCCACACGGGTGCTGCACTCGGCTGATCGTTTTCGAGCGGCTGCTGCATCACACGTTGTGGTCCAAATTTTTGTTTCCGATTGTGAATGGTGGGAGTCAGAGACACTCTCTGTCAATATCTGTTTGCGTGTTCACACACTGGACACCAAACAACCCTGAACTATCCGCTGCTTGGAGGAATTTCGCGAGCTCTTGCCCACACGGGTGCTGCACTCGGCTGATCGTTTTCGAGCGGCTGCTGCATCACACGTTGTGGTCCAAATTTTTGTTTCCGATTATGAATGGTGGGAGTCAGAGGCACTCTCTGTCAATATCTGTTTGCGTGTTCACACACTGGACACCAAACAACCCTGAACTATCCGCTGCTTGGAGGAATTTCGCGAGCTCTTGCCCACACGGGTGCTGCACTCGGCTGATCGTTTTAGAGCGGCCGCTGCATCACACGTTGTGGTCCAAATTTTTGTTTCCGA
>NW_893244.1:0-757 GCF_000209065.1 Trypanosoma cruzi | reverse complement strand
CTGCGACGTGAATTGCCCAAGCGAGTGCTTTGCTGCCACCCTGACGTATCCTCTGTTTCCTTGACGATGTAGGGCGTACCGACGGCGCGTGGGCGTCTGTGGTGCTGGTGAGGCACGTGCGTCTCAAACCGCATGATGCGTCGCAGGTGTGCAGCGTCGTTTCGAAGCACCAATGGGCGTTTCTACTCATCATGGCGTCCACAACGGACCCGGATGGCAACAGGTGGCACTGCGATTCCTCCTGGTGTTGCACAGTGACTTCTTTGGACGGCGCGCTTGATTGGCGGCACTTGGGGCTTTTGTGGGAGAAGGTGGGAGGTTGAGGGCATTAGGACGGAATTGTTTTGAGTTGCAGCGTTCCGTTGACTTGCGGCCGGTCGTTGCACTCTTTTGGGGTTTGGCGGCCCGTCTCTTTTGTTTGCTTCCCACTGCAGCACGTGGACAACACTGGTCCGAGGAACACTTGTTTAGACGGGTGTGAGCTGCTGCCGTGCGTGGTGCGTGGACTATTTGATTGTGTGGGGAGGTGCATGGAGTGACGAATACTTCTGTTTGGCGTGTCGCGGTGTGTTGGAATGATGGGCGGAAGACATGTGAGGGGTGTTGTTTGTAGTTTGTGTGTCTTCTCTGGTGGAGCCGACATGTGTGCGGGGATTGTGGCATTGCTGGCTGACGGTTCCACGTCACTTTTCAGCATTCCTGGATGTGCTGAGGAATGACGGCTGGCGACCAGCGGTTGGCACTGCCGGTGGGAATA
>NW_893243.1:0-757 GCF_000209065.1 Trypanosoma cruzi | reverse complement strand
TCCGCCCAAGAAGGCCTCGCCGAAGAAGGCAGCGGCTAAGAAGCCTGCCCGCCAAGAAGACTGCTAAGAAACCAGCCGTGAAGAAGCCTGCTGCGAAGAAGAGGGCCGCCCCCAAGAAGAAGCCTGCAGCAGCCAAGAAAGCTGTTAATAAGAGTGCCAAGAAGCATGCGGCAAAGAAGGCACCCAAGAAAGCCGTGAAGAAGGCGCCGAAGAAGAAGTAGGGATTTATTTTGGTTCAACCGTGCGTTGTCGCGATCCATGTCGCTGGCGCACCTGGTAGATAACGATATGAACTCGTCACCGGTGGAGACGATGGCATGCCCGTTTTTCCATTACTAGAACTTTTGTTTTGTTTTTATTTTTGTTTGTTTTTGTTTCTCATCCCCAGTGCTGGGGGCTGCAGCAGCCCTTCTTCCGTGTGTGCATTCGCGACGGTGCTGTGGAAAAGCACTATAGAGAACCTGAAGGGCGTGTTTGTGGTGGTCTGCCCTTTGTGCCCATTCTTCTCACCGTGTTGTTTTGGTGCGATTTCTCGTGCCGCGTGCTGCCCGCTCACTGCTCCTCCTGCCCCTTCCCTGTGTGTTGTCTTTGTGTTTGGTGAAGATCTTGCTGAGAGTGCACGAAAGGAATTTAAGAACGCAAAACATGTCTGACGCTGCCGTTCCGCCCAAGAAGGCCTCGCCGAAGAAGGCAGCGGCTAAGAAGCCTGCCGCCAAGAAGACTGCTAAGAAACCAGCCGGAAGAAGCCTGCTGCGAA
>NW_893242.1:0-757 GCF_000209065.1 Trypanosoma cruzi | reverse complement strand
GGTGCTGCAGTCGGCGGATCGTTTTCGAGCGGCCGCTGCACCACACGCTGTGGTCTATGTTTTTGTTTCGAATTATGAATGGTGGTGGTCAGAGACACTCTCTTTCAATGTCTGTTTGCGTGTTCACACACTGGACGCCAAACAACCCTGAACTATCCGCTGCTTGGAGGAATTTCGCGAGATCTTGCCCACAAGGGTGCTGCAGTCGGCGGATCGTTTTCGAGCGGCTGCTGCACCACACGCTGTGGTCTAAATTTTTGTTTCGAATTATGAATGGTGGGAGTCAGAGACACTCTCTTTCAATGTCTGTTTGCGTGTTCACACACTGGACGCCAAACAACCCTGAACTATCCGCTGCTTGGAGGAATGTCGCGAGATCTTGCCCACAGGGGTGCTGCAGTCGGCGGATCGTTTTCGAGCGGCCGCTGCACCACACGCTGTGGTCTATGTTTTTGTTTCGAATTATGAATGGTGGTGGTCAGAGGCACTCTCTGTCACTATCTGTTTGCGTGTTCACACACTGGACACCAAACAACCCTGAACTATCCGCTGCTTGGAGGTATTTCGCGGGAGCTTGCCCACAAGGGTGCTGCAGTCGGCGGATCGTTTTCGAGCGGCTGCTGCACCACACGCTGTGGTCTAAATTTTTGTTTCGAATTATGAATGGTGGTGGTCAGAGGCACTCTCTGTCACTATCTGTTTGCGTGTTCACACACTGGACGCCAAACAACCAAAAACTATCCGCTGCTGGAGGAGC
>NW_893241.1:0-757 GCF_000209065.1 Trypanosoma cruzi | reverse complement strand
CACCATCTGTTTGCGTGTTCACACACTGGACACCAAACAACCCTGAACTATCCGCTGCTTGGAGGAATTTCGCGAGCTCTTGCCCACAAGGGTGCTGCACTCGGCTGATCGTTTTCGAGCGGCCGCTGCATCACACGTTGTGGCCCAAATTTTTGTTTCCAATTATGAATGGTGGGAGTCAGAGACACTCTCTGTCACTATCTGTTTGCGTGTTCACACACTGGACACCAAACAACCCTGAACTATCCGCTGCTTGGAGGAATTTCGCGAGCTCTTGCCCACAAGGGTGCTGCACTCGGCTGATCGTTTTCGAGCGGCTGCTGCATCACACGTTGTGGCCCAAATTTTTGTTTCCAATTATGAATGGTGAGAGTCAGAGGCACTCTCTGTCACTATCTGTTTGCGTGTTCACACACTGGACACCAAACAACCCTGAATTATCCGCTGCTTGGAGGAATTTCGCGAGCTCTTGCCCACAAGGGTGCTGCACTCGGCTGATCGTTTTCGAGCGGTCGCTGCATCACACGTTGTGGTCCAAATTTTTGTTTCCGATTGTGAATGGTGGGAGTCAGAGGCACTCTCTGTCACCATCTGTTTGCGTGTTCACACCCTGGACACCAAACAACCCTGAATTATCCGCTGCTTGGAGGAATTTCGCGAGCTCTTGCCCACACGGGTGCTGCACTCGGCTGATCGTTTTCGAGCGGCTGCTGCATCACACGTTGTGGTCTAAATTTTTGTTTCCGATTATGAATGG
>NW_893240.1:0-757 GCF_000209065.1 Trypanosoma cruzi | reverse complement strand
TTTTTTTTTTTTTTACGCCACCATTTCCCTTTTTTTTGCTTTTGGGGCAATCACTATGGACGTTTTTTTCTTTTCTACTCTTCACTCTTTAATTGTTTATTGCTGCACTCTTCCTGTGAGGGGTGCCGTGTGCTTCCCGCCCAACTGCTCCACTCGCACACCCACCGACACGCTCATGACGACGGCCCTGTGCGCCTCGCCTGCTGCACGCATGAGGAGGGGCCGCGACGAACGGCGCGCTGAGGGAGCCGTGACGTGTGGGCGTGCGACGAGGGCCTGTGGGGCGGAGCACACATTTCTTCCCCTCTTGTTTTGTTTTTTTTGCGGCCAGGGCGGGCAGACACCCGCAGCGCCACACACACAGCCACACCCTGCCGCCGTGTTTTTTTTTTTTTGCTGCGCTCACTCTCCCGATGGAGTGACGCGACTCCCGTCATGTCTGCGTGATTCTCTCAGTCCTCCCACACACGAGTGACTGTGCTCTGCGGGCCGCACTCACGCGCCGATGAAAAGGCTGAGGGGAGCAGCAACACGCAGATGACCCATGAAATATAAACGATGTGCGGACACACATGGAGGGTCGGACGGTTGAAAGACACGTAATTATTTAATTTTTTTTTGAGCAAAATAAAAAATAGCTTGGTATGGCCACACGGTAACCAGCTGGAGTTTCTGTTTTTTGTGTGGAACAGTAATAGAGGACGATTTTTTCTTTTTTTTTTTTTTTTGTGTGTGTGTGAAACAAGTAGTGGAGGAA
>NW_893239.1:0-757 GCF_000209065.1 Trypanosoma cruzi | reverse complement strand
CCCCAAACAGGAAAAACATTAAAGAAAAACGCGATTCTTTTTTTTGTCCTTACTGCCGGGGTTGGCCGCCGCAAGAAATAAAAAATGGTAGGGCGGTGGCCCCGGACGCTAGATACAGCACGACGTGCGAATTATCCAAGTTGCAGCGGCTGCCCCGGACGTTAGATACAGGACGACGTGTCGAATTATCCAAGTTGCAGCGGCTGCCCCGGACGCTAGATACAGCACGACGTGTCGAATTATCCAAGCTGCAGCGGTGGCCTCGGGCGTTAGATATATGACGACTTACAGTAGTAACCACGCTGCGGCTGCGCATCCTAAACACGTCTTTTTCGTTTTCCAGGGGACAACGCAAATGTGCTCGATTGTTCGAAGATCGACATTAATACTTTACGTGAAAAGGAGTCGCGCGACCGCATTTTTTTAGCTCAGTGGCAAACACGCTCACAATGTCATCCGGGGACGCGGGTTCGATTCCCGCAGAAGCCTAAGTTTTTTCCATTTTTTTTTTTTTTTGAATTCTTGTTTCATATTGCTTTTTAAACTTCTGGTTTGCAGGACGGTGTGCGAGTTCTGCAATCGCACTGATTCCATCTGTTTCGTGGTTTGTGCGGCTGCGGCTGCGGTGGTGGCCGCGTGAGAGTGAGTGTGAGAGAGCCATGCACCGCCCGCATACACACACTTCCTTCTCTCTCTGTGTGTGTGTCCCCTTGCATGGACTCTCGTCGTCGCCTCACCCCACGAAGCACACACAATA
>NW_893238.1:0-757 GCF_000209065.1 Trypanosoma cruzi | reverse complement strand
GGAAGCAGTTGTAGAACGAATTTATCCATGGATAAGAAGTGCGAGAGTTGCTGATGGATCTGGACGACATGTTGTGGTGACACATTCCGAGAGTACCAATATAGAAGTTGCATTGCAAGTATGTTAATTTTTTAATCTCATAAAATTTCATACTGTCTTGAAAACAATAGTTAAAATTCAAAATGATTATAATTAGATAATTGAAACTTGAATTTCAGCTTCATGAAGACACATATAGTTTGTCATTTGTACATGATTTTTCAAAAATGGACGACTTTTCGGGTACTGTAATTGTTGATTTCAAATCGAATCGTTTCTTTAATCTGACTGTATACAATGCTACTGGTATTATACATGGTACTGTGAAGAAGACAACAGATAAAAGCAGCAGTGATGAATTTCAGTAAATTTTTATATGCAATATTTTAGAGGAAGCAAAAAGTAATGAAATTTTATCCACTAACCATTTAAAATGTTACATTTTAAAAGTAAGAAGAAATTAAAGAAATTTTTTTTAAAATTATTTAAACAAAAAAAAAGGATGAGAAAATGATATCTTTAAGCAGTACATTTTTATTAATTTTAGTTTCACAACTTATATTGGTGATATGCGAGGTACCAACAAAACTCTTATCGTACCCTTACCAGCACTTATCAGTGGTGGTGATCGAATGATTTGTCTTCATGCTGATAACGATAATTCCAATGAACAAGAAGAAATCTGTAGAATAATGTATTCAAGGAAGTTGCTCTAGAA
>NW_893237.1:0-757 GCF_000209065.1 Trypanosoma cruzi | reverse complement strand
TGCTCCTGTCTCCCTTTTTTAATTAGCCTGTTTCTCTCTATTTCTCTCAATCACACACGAGGAAGGAAATCAAGCGCTAATCGCTACTGTGAAATTCGAAGGCTTTGAAAGGAACAACAGCACACATACTGCCCACACACACATATTTATATGCTCTCACGTGTTGCTGCAGTGAAGGCACCCCGCACACACAACCGTCGCTGCGTGACCGGATCCAGCGGAAGGAGGAGGGAAGGAAGAGAGAGTGAGCCGCAGAGGCCCAACATGTCCCGGCATCTCTTTTGTTCTGAGGTGCTGCTCCTCCTCGTCATGATGATGTGCTGCGACCGTGGAGCTGCGTCCAATGAGAAGACGCCGACAGATTCGGAACTTTCAACGAGGAAATTGTTTTTTTGGAGAGACACGACAGATGAGGGAACGGCGATTTTTCTCTTTTTTCCCAGTCTTGTTGAGATGGATGGCGATGTGTTTGCCGTTTTCGAGGCGCTGTTCACGAAGGGGGCAGAAAGTGGTTTGACTGGGATTGCCTCGGAACTTCTGACGTTGACCGATCAACAAATAAAAGAGTTGGATAAAAATAAACTGAAAACACAAGTACTGGGAAGAATGTCCTTCCGATGATGAGAAATGTGCCACCCAAGCAGTGGGATGATTCTGTCTCTGAAAGCGGAGCGCAAGCACATGTGAGTAAACCAACAACAGTTGTGCATGGAAGTGATATTTACATGCTTGCTGGAACTACAACCTTGATGATGCG
>NW_893236.1:0-757 GCF_000209065.1 Trypanosoma cruzi | reverse complement strand
AATTATGAATGGCGGGAGTCAGAGACACTCTCTTTCAATGTATGTTTGCGTGTGCACACACTGGACACCAAACAACCCTGAACTATCCGCTGCTTGGAGGAATTTCGCGAGCTCCTGCCCACAAGGGTGCTGCACTCGGCGGATCGTTTTCGAGCGGCTGCTGCACCACACGCTGTGGTCTAAATTTTTGTTTTGAATTATGAATGGCGGGAGTCAGAGGCACTCTCTTTCAATGTATGTTTGCGTGTGCACACACTGGACACCAAACAACCCTGAACTATCCGCTGCTTGGAGGAATTTCGCGAGCTCCTGCCCACAAGGGTGCTGCACTCGGCGGATCGTTTTCGAGTGGCTGCTGCACCACACGTTGTGCTCTAAATTTTTGTTTCGAATTATGAATGGCGGGAGTCAGAGGCACTCTCTTTCAATGTATGTTTGCGTGTTCACACACTGGACACCAAACAACCCTGAACTATCCGCTGCTTGGAGGAATTTCGCGAGCTCCTGCCCACAATGGTGCTGCAGTCGGCGGATCGTTTTCGAGCGGCTGCTGCACCACACGCTGTGGTCTAAATTTTTGTTTTGAATTATGAATGGCGGGAGTCAGAGGCACTCTCTTTCAATGTATGTTTGCGTGTGCACACACTGGACACCAAACAACCCTGAATTATCCGCTGCTTGGAGGAATTTCGCGAGCTCTTGCCCACAAGGGTGCTGCACTCGGCGGATCGTTTTCGAGACGGCTGCTGCACCACAC
>NW_893235.1:0-757 GCF_000209065.1 Trypanosoma cruzi | reverse complement strand
CAGAGCAGCTGTGCGCCACAAGAGAGTCTGAAGAAAGCAACGGCAGAGAGAGGCAGATAAGCACACACGCAAATTACTCATATCATCACACACACACACACGCAGCCGCGGAATGGGTGCAGTCAACCACAAAATCAAAAAGAAAAACAAAACAAAAAAGCCGAAGCGTGGGACTACCAGCGCACACACACTCTCATTGCTCCCGTAAAGCAAAACACACACACAGGGGAGAGAGAGAGAGGTCGCCCACTCAATGCAATGAAAACAAAACAGGAAACAGTTACGGTGCTCCGCCCATGCAGCCAGGCAGGACGGCAGCGGTGCGTGTCGTGCAAAAGAGAGCACCAACGGGCCTGCATGGGTGTGCATGCATATATACAATGGGCACATTATTGTGTGTGCTTCGTGGGGTGAGGCGACGACGAGAGTCCATGCAAGGGGACACACACACAGAGAGAGAAGGAAGTGTGTGTATGCGGGCGGTGCATGGCTCTCTCACACTCACTCTCACGCGGCCACCACCGCAGCCGCAGCCGCACAAACCACGAAACAGATGGAATCAGTGCGATTGCAGAACTCGCACACCGTCCTGCAAGCCAGAAGTTTAAAAAGCAATATGAAACAAGAATTCAAAAAAAAAAATGGAAAAAACTTAGGCTTCTGCGGGAATCGAACCCGCGTCCCCGGATGACATTGTGAGCGTGTTTGCCACTGAGCTAAAAAAATGCGGTCGCGCGACTCCTTTTCACGTAAAGTA
>NW_893234.1:0-757 GCF_000209065.1 Trypanosoma cruzi | reverse complement strand
CTGCTGCGATGACTGCAACTTTAGCTGAAGTTGCTCTTCCAAGTATTCCCTCGCGTTCTCCAAGGTGGATTCAATGCGCCACATGATGACCATGTGGGTCAGCTCATTCAGCAGGTGTTCGACGAGGGCCCGCACATAACGGTGCTCGGCGTTTGGAATGGCAGGGTATTGATTTAACCCACACGCCACTTCGCTTGCCCAAAGAAACGTCTGAAGTTCCCCAAAAAGGGATTCCACCACGTCGGACTTCGTCTTGTTGTTCGGTAATCGAGTACCAATGATGGAATTCAGGTCAATGTAGTCATAAATCTGCAGTAAACCCTCATTACTGTCAAGGAGCTGCTGGATACACGCAAGCTTGTACGTTACACCACCCTCCGTCGATGGGAAAAGACGCACAAGACGATCCGGCACCACGACCTTCACTATGTTGTCTCCAATCATCTCGCTGCGCTCAAAACGTTTGGTACGAACAAAAGAGCCTTCATTAGAGGGGGTCCCTTTCGCCAACGTCAGGCAGTCACGAATCACCTCGCGATCACGCAAAAACTCCAACAAGAAGCGGACCCGCCAGAGTCTCCTCCTGGCACTTGGTGAGCTGAGGGAGGCAATACGTTTGTAGTCCAGTAACGTCTCCTGCTCCACCTCGTTCAGTCTCTTCCACCAAGTTTCCAGAAGTACTCGTACCATTTGTGCCACCTTTGATGCGGGTTCATGTGCAGAGCTCGTCATAACTTCTGCCGTCTCCTTCTGCAGG
>NW_893233.1:0-757 GCF_000209065.1 Trypanosoma cruzi | reverse complement strand
GGGAGTCAGAGACACTCTCTGTCAATATCTGTTTGCGTGTTCACACACTGGACACCAAAACAACCCTGAATTATCCGCTGCTTGAGGAATTTCGCGAGCTCTTGCCCACACGGGTGCTGCACTCGGCTGATCGTTTCGAGCGGCCGCTGCATCACACGTTGTGGTCCAAATTTTTGTTTCCGATTGTGAATGATGGGAGTCAGAGACACTCTCTGTCAATATCTGTTTGCGTGTTCACACACTGGACACCAAACAACCCTGAACTATCCGCTGCTTGGAGGAATTTCGCGAGCTCTTGCCCACACGGGTGCTGCACTCGGCTGATCGTTTTCGAGCGGCCGCTGCATCACACGTTGTGGTCCAAATTTTTGTTTCCGATTGTGAATGATGGGGGTCAGAGACACTCTCTGTCAATATCTGTTTGCGTGTTCACACACTGGACACCAAACAACCCTGAACTATCCGCTGCTTGGAGGAATTTCGCGAGCTCTTGCCCACAAGGGTGCTGCACTCGGCTGATCGTTTTCGAGCGGCTGCTGCATCACACGTTGTGGTCCAAATTTTTGTTTCCGATTGTGAATGGTGGGAGTCAGAGGCACTCTCTGTCAATATCTGTTTGCGTGTTCACACACTGGACACCAAACAACCCTGAACTATCCGCTGCTTGGAGGAATTTCGCGAGCTCTTGTCCACAAGGGTGCTGCACTCGGCTGATCGTTTTCGAGCGGCCGCTGCATCACACGTTGTGGTCCAAATT
>NW_893232.1:0-757 GCF_000209065.1 Trypanosoma cruzi | reverse complement strand
GAACCGATCAGCAATCCCATAAGACCATCAACCTCATTCAAATGCCTAGACAAAAACATCCAGAAATAATAAACTAATTGATACTCCCTAAAAACAATCAACAAACAAAATTTTTCAACACACACACAAAAAAAAAAAAAAAAAAGAAAAAAAAACATAAAATATAAACAAAGAAGATAATACAAAATAATACAAAAAAAAAACACACACACGAAAAAAAAACGAAAAAAAAGCCAACGACACTACAACAAAAAACACAAATACAGAAAAAAAAATCATTCACACAATCAAAACAAAAAATAGGTAAACAAAACATAAAAATAACACAAAAAAAAATCAGCAAGAGACGTGCGACACCGCCTTGGTGCCCTCCGCCATTGCGTGCTTCGCCAGGTCCGCCGGCAGCACGAGGCGCACCGCCGTCTGCAGCTCGCGTGCACCCAGTGTGCGCTTCTTGTTGACGCGCACCACCGTGGCGGCCTCGGACGCAATGCGCTCAAAGAGGTCGTTCACGAACGAGTTCACAATCTTCATCGTCCGGCCGGACATCGACATATGGTTGTTGATCGACTTGAGCGAGCGGCTGATGTAGACATTCCACGTCCGCTTCGGCTTGCGGTGCGACCTCTTGCCGCCCTTTTTGCGGTTCGCCGACGAGCTCTTGGGGGTGGCCATGGCTTGGTTCGTACTTGGTTCTGGTTGCTTGTTCGCAGAGATCTTGCGCGAGCAGTCGAAAAGCGCAGGAGAAAATGAGAGG
>NW_893231.1:0-757 GCF_000209065.1 Trypanosoma cruzi | reverse complement strand
AGAGAGTGCCTCTGACTCCCGCCATTCATAATTCGAAACAAAAATTTAGACCACAACGTGTGGTGCAGCAGCCACTCGAAAACGATCCGCCGAGTGCAGCACCCTTGTGGGCAGGAGCTCGCGAAATTCCTCCAAGCAGCGGATAGTTCAGGGTTGTTTGGTGTCCAGTGTGTGCACACGCAAACATACATTGAAAGAGAGTGTCTCTGACTCCCGCCATTCATAATTCAAAACAAAAATTTAGACCACAGCGTGTGGTGCAGCAGCCGCTCGAAAACGATCCGCCGAGTGCAGCACCATTGTGGGCAAGAGCTCGCGAAATTCCTCCAAGCAGCGGATAATTCAGGGTTGTTTGGTGTCCAGTGTGTGCACACGCAAACATACATTGAAAGAGAGTGCCTCTGACTCCCGCCATTCATAATTCAAAACAAAAATTTAGACCACAACGTGTGGTGCAGCAGCCGCTCGAAAACGATCCGCCGAGTGCAGCACCCTTGTGGGCAGGAGCTCGCGAAATTCCTCCAAGCAGCGGATAGTTCCGGGTTGTTTGGTGTCCAGTGTGTGCACACGCAAACATACATTGAAAGAGAGTGCCTCTGACTCCCGCCATTCATAATTCGAAACAAAAACTTAGACCACAACGTGTGGTGCAGCAGCCGCTCGAAAACGATCCGCCGAGTGCAGCACCCTTGTGGGCAAGAGCTCGCGAAATTCCTCCAAGCAGCGGATAATTCCGGGTTGTTTGGTGTCCAGTGTG
>NW_893230.1:0-757 GCF_000209065.1 Trypanosoma cruzi | reverse complement strand
TCTTCCTGCGGCAAGGCACGCTTGTACGCCGAGGGATCAACGGGCCTGTACGCATCCTGAGTCGTCGAGCGGAAGTGGTCGGGATCAACATGGCGCGGTCCCACATCCTCTTGCTCTTCCAGCGGCAAGGCACGCTTGTACGCCGAGGGATCAACGGGCCTGTACGCGTCCTGAGTCGTCGAGCGGAAGTGGTCGGGATCAACATGGCGCGGTCCCACATCCTCTTGCTCTTCCTGCGGCAAGGCACGCTTGTACGCCGAGGGATCAACGGGCCTGTACGCGTCCTGAGTCGTCGAGCGGAAGTGGTCGGGATCAACATGGCGCGGTCCCACATCCTCTTGCTCTTCCTGCGGCAAGGCACGCTTGTACGCCGAGGGATCAACGGGCCTGTACGCGTCCTGAGTCGTCGAGCGGAAGTGGTCGGGATCAACGTGGCGCGGCCCCACATCCTCTTCCTCTTCCAGCGGCAAGGCGCGCTTGTACGCCGAGGGATCAACGGGCCTGTACGCGTCCTGAGTCGTCGAGCGGAAGTGGTCGGGATCAACATGGCGCGGCCCCACATCCTCTTGCTCTTCCTGCGGCAAGGCGCGCTTGTACGCCGAGGGATCAACGGGCCTGTACGCGTCCTGAGTCGTCGAGCGGAAGTGGTCGGGATCAACATGGCGCGGCCCCACATCCTCTTCCTCTTCCTGCGGCAAGGCGCGCTTGTACGCCGAGGGATCAACGGGCCTGTACGCGTCCTGAGTCGTCAAGGGGA
>NW_893229.1:0-757 GCF_000209065.1 Trypanosoma cruzi | reverse complement strand
CATCTTCCCTGCTAGAGGCGCCGGTGGCCAGCGACGACGGTTGTTTTTGTTCGCCTTTGCGATGGCACGAGGATGACGGGGCGCCCTGCCCCGGCCCGTTGAGTGCACTCGGAGGGGAGCGAACGGTGTGCGCCGTGCGTCACCGTAGGTGTGGGACACCACCCGCCACAACCTGTTGTGGGGTGTAATTTCAATTTGTCGGGGAAGAGAGAATTGAAGGACTGTGCCCTGGACTTGGATGCGCCCCGTTCCTCTCGTTGCGGCCGTGGGTCTGTGCTGAGCGCATGGCTCTTTGTTGTGGTGCGACATGGGTGGTGTTGCTTCACCGATTGCTTTTTGCATGCGTCGTGTGGCGGACTTCTTTCCCGCATGGCACCGCCCCTGTGTGGGGGAGAGTGGAGGGAGCGCGGGTGTGTGTGGGTGGATGCCGACCCCGCCCGCACATTTGGGACCTCCACGCACGTGTTTTTATTGACAGCCTCTTGCGGCACTCAGGCCGTGGAAAGGGAGAGGGTAGAGAGGGTCGTTTTTTGCTTTTTTGATTGGGAGGAAGGATGGAAGATTTCTCTTCTGAGTTCTTTTCAGTGTTGTTGCCAGCAAGTACGAGAAACATAAATTTGAGCAATTGTAGGATGAAATTCTGATGCCGTTCCGTGTATGCTGCTCCATTGCCGCTAATTCACATTGTAGATCGGTGTGGGCTCGGTCGGATGCGTGAACTGCTTGTCAAGGTATCTTGCTGTGTAGGCCATCCAGT
>NW_893228.1:0-757 GCF_000209065.1 Trypanosoma cruzi | reverse complement strand
CCGAACTACAGACGAACGTCAAGTGACGGCAAAGGGGCTGCTGGCTGCTTACGAGGGCGGAGGAAAGCAGCCCCATCCATTCCACCACCACCTTTCCGCACACAAGGCACCGCACCGTGCCGCTGACACTTCGTCTGATCTTTCTAATCGCCCGAATCAATCGACGAGAAGGGCAATGGAGCTTATCCGCCAACGATGCTCGACTGTGGTACGACGAACCTCCGACATCCCCGCTTTGGGCCAGCTATATGAGGAGAGCGAACGAGGCGGCTCGATAAGTGTGTGTGCCGTCAACGTGGGAGCAGAGAATTTCCCTGGCGGGGCAATTTACAACCTTTTGCTGGACGCACGAACGGCCGATCAACGCGGAGAGCTGCGCGGACTCTTGGCGGCAATATTCGTGGCGCCATCGACCCGACGGCAGCACGCCAGGATGCTGCGGTCCATGTTGGAAATGAATCGAACCCCGCTGGACATGATGGTTCTGGGGCTAAAGGAAATTGCGGCGCGAACCGAGACGAGGCAGACGCACCCCTTGACAGAGGACGAGATGAATCGGTATATCTGCGACCGGACCGATTGGAGGGAACGCGTTGTTTTTCGACTTGCGTGAATAACGGCGAGTCGTTGGTCCGATATTGCGGCCTTAACCCCCAACAATTTCACACTGGAGCGTGACGGGACCGTAATTTTGGATTGGTCCGTGGCGCCGAAGACGGCGAGGGCGGATCCCCACCGCGCCTCGCGGTTTGTCAGG
>NW_893227.1:0-757 GCF_000209065.1 Trypanosoma cruzi | reverse complement strand
TTTCTCTTTACTCCCACCGTATTTTGCAGCTCTCCTCGCTGGTGTTCGCTGCTATTTTCTCATCCGTTCCCTCAATTCTTATTCTGTCCAAAACACAAATTCCTACGATAATTATAAACGCCTCTTCTTTGGGCTCAATTTTTGACAGTCACAAACAACCAAAAAAAAAAAAGAAATTTACATGCAGCGCCACCCCAAAATTACCGTAATTTGAGTTTGTGTCTTTTTTTTTATTGCTGTGCGTTACGCCTCGCCTATTCTCAGCTCCCCGCTCCGCCTTCTCGTCGGGTTTATTTTGTTCCTAATGGAAATCACACCCAGCTTGCCTCTGGCAACAACACTCTCAGAGGGTGTCAGAGAAAAAGTGCCCACAAAAACACGTATGAAATGGATGCAGCGCTGCAAACACCACAATTTATTTGGTTTCGCATCAGCAGCGTGCGTCAAGTGCAACTCCGAGGTCACCCCCCACACACACACTCGTCCACCCAAAAGACACCGCTCGGAAAAAAAAAACGCGACACGGAGAACAAGAATACAGAAAGGGTGCGTGCTGGGCACATACAAAAAACGGGGGGCACACAACATCACAGGCGATAGACAGCAACAAAACAACAAAAAAGAACACATTATGAGCCCCGAAAAAAGCTGGAGTAAAGGCGAAAAAAGAAAAATAATAAAGAAAATAAGAGAATGCACGAAAAATATAAATTTTCAGGAGGCATAAAAAAGGATTAAAAATAAAGCCAAACACAGA
>NW_893226.1:0-756 GCF_000209065.1 Trypanosoma cruzi | reverse complement strand
TGGTCAGAGACACTCTCTTTCAATGTCTGTTTGCGTGTTCACACACTGGACGCCAAACAACCCTGAACTATCCGCTGCTTGGAGGAATTTCGCGAGATCTTGCCCACAAGGGTGCTGCAGTCGGCGGATCGTTTTCGAGCGGCTGCTGCACCACACGCTGTGGTCTAAATTTTTGTTTCGAATTATGAATGGTGGTGGTCAGAGCACTCTCTTTCAATGTCTGTTTGCGTGTTCACACACTGGACGCCAAACAACCCTGAACTATCCGCTGCTTGGAGGATTTCGCGAGATCTTGCCCACAAGGGTGCTGCAGTCGGCGGATCGTTTTCGAGCGGCTGCTGCACCACACGCTGTGGTCTAAATTTTTGTTTCGAATTATGAATGGTGGTGGTCAGAGGCACTCTCTTTCAATGTCTGTTTGCGTGTTCACACACTGGACGCCAAACAACCCTGAACTATCCGCTGCTTGGAGGAGTTTCGCGAGATCTTGCCCACAAGGGTGCTGCACTCGGCGGATCGTTTTCGAGTGGCTGCTGCACCACACGCTGTGGTCTTAATTTTTGTTTCGAATTATGAATGGTGGTGGTCAGAGACACTCTCTTTCAATATCTGTTTGCGTGTTCACACACTGAACGCCAAACAACCCTGAACTATCCGCTGCTTGGAGGAGTTTCGCGAGATCTTGCCCACAAGGGTGCTGCAGTCGGCGGATCGTTTTCGAGTGGCTGCTGCACCACACGTTGTGTCTAATTTTGT
>NW_893225.1:0-756 GCF_000209065.1 Trypanosoma cruzi | reverse complement strand
GTTGTGGTCTAAATTTTTGTTTCGAATTATGAATGGTGGTGGTCAGAGACACTCTCTTTCAATATCTGTTTGTGTGTTCACACACTGGACGCCAAACAACCCTGAACCATCCGCTGCTTGGAGGAATTTCGCGAGATCTTGCCCACATGGGTGCTGCAGTCGGCGGATCATTTTCGAGTGGCTGCTGCACCACACGCTGTGGTCTAAATTTTTGTTTCGAATTATGAATGGTGGTGGTCAGAGACACTCTCTTTCAATATCTGTTTGTGTGTTCACACACTGGACGCCAAACAACCCTGAACCATCCGCTGCTTGGAGGAATTTCGCGAGATCTTGCCCACAAGGGTGCTGCAGTCGGCGGATCGTTTTCGAGTGGCTGCTGCACCGCACGTTGTGGTCTAAATTTTTGTTTCGAATTATGAATGGTGGTGGTCAGAGACACTCTCTTTCAATGTCTGTTTGCGTGTTCACACACTGGACGCCAAACAACCCTGAACTATCCGCTGCTTGGAGGAATTTCGCGAGATCTTGCCCACAAGGGTGCTGCACTCGCCGGATCGTTTTCGAGCGGCCGCTGCACCGCACGTTGTGGTCTAAATTTTTGTTTCGAATTATGAATGGTGGTGGTCAGAGGCACTCTCTTTCAATGTCTGTTTGCGTGTTCACACACTGGACGCCAAACAACCCTGAACTATCCGCTGCTTGGAGGATTTCGCGAGATCTTGCCCACAAGGTGCTGCACTCGCCGGATCGTTT
>NW_893224.1:0-756 GCF_000209065.1 Trypanosoma cruzi | reverse complement strand
GACACTCTCTTTCAATATCTGTTTGCGTGTTCACACACTGGACACCAAACACCCCTGAATTATCCGCTGCTTGGAGGAATTTCGCGAGCTCTTGCCCACACGGGTGCTGCACTCGGCTGATCGTTTTCGAGCGGCTGCTGCATCACACGTTGTGGTCTGAATTTTTGTTTCCGATTGTGAATGGTGGGAGTCAGAGACACTCTCTGTCAATATCTGTTTGCGTGTTCACACACTGGACACCAAACAACCCTGAATTATCCGCTGCTTGGAGGAATTTCGCGAGCTCTTGCCCACACGGGTGCTGCACTCGGCTGATCGTTTTCGAGCGGCTGCTGCATCACACATTGTGGTCTAAATTTTTGTTTCCGATTATGAATGGTGGGAGTCAGAGGCACTCTCTGTCAATATCTGTTTGCGTGTTCACACACTGGACACCAAACAACCCTGAATTATCCGCTGCTTGGAGGAATTTCGCGAGCTCTTGCCCACACGGGTGCTGCACTCGGCTGATCGTTTTCGAGCGGCTGCTGCATCACACATTGTAGTTTGAATTTTTGTTTCCGATTGTGAATGGTGGGAGTCAGAGGCACTCTCTGTCAATATCTGTTTGCGTGTTCACACACTGGACACCAAACAACCCTGAATTATCCGCTGCTTGGAGGAATTTTGCGAGCTCTTGCCTACACGGGTGCTGCACTCGGCTGATCGTTTTCGAGCGGCTGCTGCATCACACGTTGTGGTCTGAATTTTTGTTTC
>NW_893223.1:0-756 GCF_000209065.1 Trypanosoma cruzi | reverse complement strand
TGCGAGATGCTGCCGAGCTTACCCATTTATTGGAGCTCATAATATACGGTAATGCCTGATGCACCAACGGCATAATGTCCCACACGGCAAAACATTCCTTTTCAACAATGACTGTGATGCTCTCTATGGTTCGTTCCAGGCACGTCACATCCGTCTGTTTTAATCCCTCTTCCACAAAAAAACGCAGTGTCTTTAGTTTCGGTGTCTGCAAGTGCAAATGACACATTATCGCCTGTGGATATAATTCTCGTTGAATATCGATGGCGGAGGCAATGGCTGTTGTAAGAAAGGGAATAAGATCATCCTGTGCTCTTTCTTCTCCAAGAAACGCCACCACATCCGCCGTGCGGCGAAGCGTCACAACAGCAACCGTTGTATGATGATGCTTGTATAGTAATCGAAAGGCATCCCAGCCACGATCCAGAAGACTGTTCAGCTGCTCCCCAAAGCCGCTTTGCCACGCATTAGCAGAGGCAAGCGCCTGACAGTGCTCCAAAAAGGCGCGGGCCCGCAATAAGATCCTAGGTAACTGATCCGCAACCTCCGCAAGAAGGGCAACATCGGTGGTGTCCGTTTTCAAGAAGAGTTGCTCGATACACGGCAGGACAAGATCATCAAAAATGGTTGCATCGCTGGCAGAAAAGGGGATAGAGTGGCATATCATAGACAAGGTCCGCAGTGCAATTATGCGCGCGATAACCGGGTGGCATTCCAACTTCAAATAGTGGAGAACGTAAGGGAGAAGTATATCTTTCT
>NW_893222.1:0-756 GCF_000209065.1 Trypanosoma cruzi | reverse complement strand
CACACACTGGACACCAAACAACCCTGAACTATCCGCTGCTTGGAGGAATTTCGCGAGCTCTTGCCCACACGGGTGCTGCACTCGGCTGATCGATTTCGAGCGGCTGCTGCAGCACACGTTGTGGTCCAAATTTTTGTTTCCGATTGTGAATGGTGGGAGTCAGAGGCACTCTCTGTCAATATCTGTTTGCGTGTTCACACACTGGACACCAAGCAACCCTGAACTATCCGCTGCTTGGAGGAATTTCGCGAGCTCTTGCCCACACGGGTGCTGCACTCGGCTGATCGATTTCGAGCGGCTGCTGCAGCACACGTTGTGGTCCAAATTTTTGTTTCCGATTGTGAATGGTGGGAGTCAGAGACACTCTCCGTCAATATCTGTTTGCGTGTTCACACACTGGACACCAAACAACCCTGAACTATCCGCTGCTTGGAGGAATTTCGCGAGCTCTTGCCCACAAGGGTGCTGCACTCGGCTGATCGATTTCGAGCGGCTGCTGCAGCACACGTTGTGGTCCAAATTTTTGTTTCCGATTGTGAATGGTGAGGATCAGAGACACTCTCTGTCACCATCTGTTTGCGTGTTCACACACTGGACACAAAACAACCCTGAACTATCCGCTGCTTGGAGGAATTTCGCGAGCTCTTGCCCACAAGGGTGCTGCACTCGGCTGATCGTTTTCGAGCGGCTGCTGCATCACACGTTGTGGTCCAAATTTTTGTTTCCGATTGATGAATGGTGGGAGTCAGAGGCACT
>NW_893221.1:0-756 GCF_000209065.1 Trypanosoma cruzi | reverse complement strand
CATTTCCCATGTGTTTTTTTTTCCTTTTAAAAATTCTTTCTTGCCGTTTTTCCTAAATTTTTTCCCCCTGTTTTCATCATCTCCCGTGGCGTCGGCGGTTGCACATCGCGTGGCGCGTCGCCGGGTACGACCATACTTGGCCGAGTGCACCACATCCCGTCCGATTTGTGAAGTTAAGCGGCCACAGGCCTCGTTAGTACGGCGATCAGTGATGGCGCTGGAACCCGGGGTGCCGTACCCTTCCCACTTTTTTTTTTTCTTTCCGCCACCGCGCGCCGCCAGTCGCTTTTTCACCGAGCCGAGGCGGGCGGTGGGTGGGCTTTTCGAGCGCGCGGGCGCCGCAGCAAAAAAGAAAAATTGCTGACGCAGTTCCCGCGCCACATGTGGGGAAGCGAAGCGTCCGGAGGCTTCGTGGCAAAATCCGGAAAGGGGCCTGCGGAGCCTCATTTTCCATGTGTTTTTTTTTTCCTTTTAAAAATTTCTTCTTGCCGTTTTTCCTAAATTTTTTCCCCCTGTTTTCATCATCTCCCGTGGCGTCGGCGGTTGCACATCGCGTGGCGCGTCGCCGGGTACGACCATACTTGGCCGAGTGCACCACATCCCGTCCGATTTGTGAAGTTAAGCGGCCACAGGCCTCGTTAGTACGGCGATCAGTGATGGCGCTGGAACCCGGGGTGCCGTACCCTTCCCACTTTTTTTTTTTCTTTCCGCCCACCCGCGCGCCGCCAGTCGCTTTTTCACCGAGCCGAGGCGGGC
>NW_893220.1:0-756 GCF_000209065.1 Trypanosoma cruzi | reverse complement strand
CCCGCGTCCCCGGATGACATTGTGAGCGTGTTTGCACTGAGCTAAAAAAATGCGGTCGCGCGACTCCTTTTCACGTAAAGTATTAATGTCGATCTTCGAACAATCGAGCACATTTGCGTTGTCCCCTGGAAAACGAAAAAGACGTGTTTAGGATGCGCAGCCGCAGCGTGGTTACTACTGTAAGTCGTCATATATCTAACGCCCGAGGCCACCGCTGCAGCTTGGATAATTCGACACGTCGTGCTGTATCTAACGTCCGGGGCAGCCGCTGCAACTTGGATAATTCGACACGTCGTCCCGTATCTAACGTCCGGGGCAGCCGCTGCAACTTGGATAATTCGACACGTCGTGCTGTATCTAGCGTCCGGGGCCACCGCCCTACCATTTTTTATTTCTTGCGGCGGCCAACCCCGGCAGTAAGGACAAAAAAAAGAATCGCGTTTTCTTTAATGTTTTTCCTGTTTGGGGGCGGGGATCTTTGTTTTCTATGATTGTCTCTTTTTTTTTGTCTGTTCCAGGTTGGTTTTGAGGACGCTTGATGTGCCTGCTGGGTGATCGCCGGCTTTTTTATTGGTGATTGCGTATTTTTGGCTTACCGGTGTGCCGCTCAGCGCCATTTTGTTTTACTTCTTTTCTGCTTATTGGGGCGTGTTGTTATTCGTCACGCGTCAGCACACACCGAGCAACATGTCAAAAAAAAAAATGCAGGTTTTTTCCCCCTCGCGAGGGCCTCGGCAGCCACAATCCTGTGCGTGC
>NW_893219.1:0-756 GCF_000209065.1 Trypanosoma cruzi | reverse complement strand
AAAGCAGAGGAAAAAGCGCACGGCACGCCACAATGCGGCCAAGCGCCGACGCCAAGGCGCCGCAGAGACCTACACAACCAGTGGGAGGAGAGGCCGTAGAAAACAAGAAGAAAACAACGAAAAAAACAATCCTATTCTTATGGGGCTACGTGTGGGTCACCGTGGCTCAGCGACGACGGCCACCCAGGTGCATCTAACATGTTGCGCCCCGTCTCTGCGCTTGGCCTGAAGGCCGCTCTAAGCGCTGGGCGTCGCCCTCGCCTTCTTGCTGCTCTTGTGCTTCTTCGCCAGCGCCTTGTTCAGGCTCGGCATCACACCACCACGCGACAGCGTCACATCCTTCAGGAGCGTGCCGAGGTCGTCGTCGTGGCGCACGGCAAGCGTCACCGTGCGGGGTGTCAGGCGCTTCGGCTTCTTTGCCTGCTGGCTCGCCGCCTTCACGGACAGCTCCAGCAGCTCGGCTGTCAGGTACTCCAGCACCGCCGCCATGTACACAGCGCCCGACGCGCCGATGCGGCGGGCATACTGGCCGCGGCGCAGCAGCGAGCCCACACGGCCCACGGGGAAGATCAGACCGGCCTTCGCGGAGCGGCCGCCGCTGCGCTTCTTGGACGCCTTCTTCGCTGCCTGCTTCGGGGTTGCCATCCTTGTCTGCGAAAAACAAAAAAAACAAATAGTAATAAAGTGTGGTTAGGTTGCTTGGCTTGGCTTTGATCTTGGGAAACAAAGGGAGGAGAGAAGGGCGGGGGCAGAGGA
>NW_893218.1:0-756 GCF_000209065.1 Trypanosoma cruzi | reverse complement strand
GAATGTATCATGGAACGACATTGGTGGGAGTGAGGATGCGAAGAAGACCCTACAAGATTGTGTGGCGTGGTGCCTTGAAAGCAGCAATGGATCTTTCGCAAGTTCAAACTTTCACCACCACAAGGTGTTCTTCTGTATGGGCCACCGGGGTGCAGCAAAACGATGCTGGCCAAAGCCCTTGCCAACGAATCCAAAATGAATTTTATTTCCGTCAAAGGGCCGGAGGTGTTCTCAAAGTGGGTTGGAGACAGTGAGAAGGCAGTGCGAGACATTTTTACGCGTGCACGTGCGGTGGCTCCATGTGTCATCTTTATTGATGAGCTTGACGGCATGTGCGCGCACCGAGGGAGTGGCGGAGTCTCGGACCGCGTCATCTCGCAATTTCTTACCGAATTGGATGGACTTCCCGCCGCGCTGAACGAAAAATCCGACGCGCTTGTTTTTGTGGCGGCGACAAATCGCCCCGACAACATCGACACGGCTGTCTTGCGGCCCGGGCGTATTGATCGAAAAGTCTACGTTGGGTTGCCAGATGTCTCAGAACGCCGGGCGATTGTCAGCATTCATTTCTCTCGCATTCCTGTTGCAACGGACCTTGATGCCGACTACGTGGCCAACAGAACGGAGGGTTATAGCGGTGCTGAAGTTGTTGCAGTAGTGAAGGAAGCGGCATTTCTTCGAGTGACGATGGATGCAAAAGCCGCACACATCACCCGGGAGGATGTTGACGACGCCCTGCAGAAGGTGAGACCACGC
>NW_893217.1:0-756 GCF_000209065.1 Trypanosoma cruzi | reverse complement strand
TCGGACAAAACTGCACGACCGTTTCGCTGCGGTCACTCCGTTGATATCACCCGTTGCGGTGACGTCCACAAGAATTCCGGCCCCGAGGTGGATGGCTACATCACTATTTGGCAGCGTGACATTGCAGGCCTCTCGTTTGTAAAAAAGAATGCATTTGCTGCGCGATTGGAGCTGCCCCAACCTGACATCGTTCTTCTCCAGGCAACAAATAATCGAAGCGCCACAGCGGCAGAATTATCCGGCTGCAATGGCCTTCTTCAGGCCCGCACTGGGTGCGGTGGTGACGTTGCCGTTCTGGTGCGCCACTCTCTGCCGTGCGAGCGCCTGCCGCTCACTGGCACTGACCTCCTGGAGTCCATTGCTGTCCGTGCAACTCCACAGGGCTGTCCCAGCATCTGCGTGGTGAATCTCTGTAACCTCCCACAGCAACCTTTAAGAGCTCTTCGTTTATTAGTACCATTCGTCGCTTAGGCCCCGCAGCGATTATCGCGGGTAAACTGAATTTACATCATGGACTCTGGGACAGTCATATATACCTTTAACGACTGGAGAAGAGAACTTTGTTGCTATTTTAATTGATATGAATTTTGGGCTGGCAAATGACCCGGCGCAGGCAACACGGATCACACATCGTAATGCCTCGTCCCCTGACGTGACTGCGTACCGCGCCCTGCGCATCTCCCACTGGCAGTCCACTCTCTACATGGATTCGGACCACTGCTTAATATCTTACTCAGCGGGGAAAAGATGCATTCC
>NW_893216.1:0-756 GCF_000209065.1 Trypanosoma cruzi | reverse complement strand
AAAGGGGATGGCGGGCACGGTCTCGTGAGGCGGTTGGGCTGGCGGCATCAGCGTCACTATCTAACGATTCTCCGTTTGCTTCTTCAGTGACACACTCAGATTTCCCGAGTTACATACATAAGAAGCTCCTCATCACGTGCTGCCGCAGTGCGAGATCATTAGCGGAGAGTGCGTGGGTGATCGCACACGCAGCTGACCCCTGGCGGTGCGGAAAGACCGCCCATTCCACTTGCGCACAACACCCGCTCAACCACAATCACATAACTCAGTTTACGGCCACAGATGAGCAACAAAGGACACACCAAAGAGACCCAAGCCAAATAAAATAACAAAAATAGAGGCCTCTAACAGCTTCAAGCGCACACGCAGTACACGTCCGTCGCCCTCTTCATCCACCCCGTCGCGGCAGGCCAGCGACCAAAGTATGATCCTTGTTTTTGAACCTTCGTTTTGCATTTAAATGACTCTCATTGCTCGCATATACATTTTTTCCCCTTCTTATTTGCATTCATTTCCTGGCACCCCCGCCAAACCCGTTGTTATTTCCTTTCGGAATTTTCCCTCCGGCCGCCTCAGCGCGGTGCCAGGGTCAATTGCTCCGTATTGTCGGGGGAAGCCAGGAGCCAGCAATGTTTCCCTCACGGGGTCGTCGTTGTTGGCGCGGGGCTGACGGCATCAAAACCAGCGCCCGGACCAGCTGCGTCTTGCTGGGGCACGGCACAGCACCATGAGGTCCGGGGGCGCGCCTTACAGGGC
>NW_893215.1:0-756 GCF_000209065.1 Trypanosoma cruzi | reverse complement strand
CTGCAGTCGGCGGATCGTTTCGAGTGGCTGCTGCACCACACGCTGTGGTCTAAATTTTTGTTTCGAATTATGAATGGCGGGAGTCAGAGACACTCTCTTTCAATGTATGTTGGCGTGTGCACACACTGGACACCAAACAACCCTGAATTATCCGCTTCTTGGAGGAATTTCGCGAGCTCTTGCCCACAATGGTGCTGCACTCGGCGGATCGTTTTCGAGCGGCTGCTGCACCACACGCTGTGGTCTAAATTTTTGTTTCGAATTATGAATGGCGGGAGTCAGAGGCACTCTCTTTCAATGTATGTTTGCGTGTGCACACACTGGACACCAAACAACCCTGAATTATCCGCTGCTTGGAGGAGTTTCGCGAGCTCTTGCCCACAAGGGTGCTGCAGTCGGCGGATCGTTTTCGAGCGGCTGCTGCACCACACGTTGTGGTCTATGTTTTTGTTTCGAATTATGAATGGCGGGAGTCAGAGGCACTCTCTTTCAATGTATGTTTGCGTGTGCACACACTGGACACCAAACAACCCTGAATTATCCGCTGCTTGGAGGAATTTCGCGAGCTCTTGCCCACAAGGGTGCTGCAGTCGGCGGATCGTTTTCGAGCGGCTGCTGCACCACACGCTGTGGTCTAAATTTTTGTCTTGAATTATGAATGGCGGGAGTCAGAGACACTCTCTTTCAATGTATGTTTGCGTGTGCACACACTGGACACCAAACAACCATGAATTATCCGCTGCTGGAGGAGCTTCC
>NW_893214.1:0-756 GCF_000209065.1 Trypanosoma cruzi | reverse complement strand
GCCATTCATAATTCAAAACAAAAATTTAGACCACAGCGTGTGGTGCAGCAGCCGCTCGAAAACGATCCGCCGAGTGCAGCACCCTTGTGGGCAGGAGCTCGCGAAATTCCTCCAAGCAGCGGATAGTTCAGGGTTGTTTGGTGTCCAGTGTGTGCACACGCAAACATACATTGAAAGAGAGTGCCTCTGACTCCCGCCATTCATAATTCGAAACAAAAACATAGACCACAACGTGTGGTGCAGCAGCCGCTCGAAAACGATCCGCCGAGTGCAGCACCCTTGTGGGCAGGAGCTCGCGAAATTCCTCCAAGCAGCGGATAGTTCAGGGTTGTTTGGTGTCCAGTGTGTGCACACGCAAACATACATTGAAAGAGAGTGCCTCTGACTCCCGCCATTCATAATTCAAAACAAAAACATAGACCACAACGTGTGGTGCAGCAGCCGCTCGAAAACGATCCGCCGAGTGCAGCACCCTTGTGGGCAGGAGCTCGCGAAATTCCTCCAAGCAGCGGATAGTTCAGGGTTGTTTGGTGTCCAGTGTGTGCACACGCAAACATACATTGAAAGAGAGTGCCTCTGACTCCCGCCATTCATAATTCGAAACAAAAACATAGACCACAACGTGTGGTGCAGCAGCCGCTCGAAAACGATCCGCCGAGTGCAGCACCCTTGTGGGCAGGAGCTCGCGAAATTCCTCCAAGCAGCGGATAGTTCAGGGTTGTTTGGTGTCCAGGTGTGTGCACACGCAAACATACT
>NW_893213.1:0-756 GCF_000209065.1 Trypanosoma cruzi | reverse complement strand
TGTTTGCGTGTTCACACACTGGACACCAAACAACCCTGAACTATCCGCTGCTTGGAGGAATTTCGCGAGCTCCTGCCCACAATGGTGCTGCAGTCGGCGGATCGTTTTCGAGCGGCTGCTGCACCACACGCTGTGCTCTAAATTTTTGTTTTGAATTATGAATGGCGGGAGTCAGAGGCACTCTCTTTCAATGTGTGTTTGCGTGTTCACACACTGGACACCAAACAACCCTGAACTATCCGCTGCTTGGAGGAATTTCGCGAGCTCTTGCCCACAATGGTGCTGCACTCGGCGGATCGTTTTCGAGCGGCTGCTGCACCACACGTTGTGGTCTATGTTTTTGTTTCGAATTATGAATGGCGGGAGTCAGAGGCACTCTCTTTCAATGTATGTTTGCGTGTTCACACACTGGACACCAAACAACCCTGAACTATCCGCTGCTTGGAGGAATTTCGCGAGATCTTGCCCACAATGGTGCTGCAGTCGGCGGATCGTTTTCGAGCGGCTGCTGCACCACACGCTGTGCTCTAAATTTTTGTTTTGAATTATGAATGGTGGGAGTCAGAGGCACTCTCTTTCAATGTATGTTTGCGTGTTCACACACTGGACACCAAACAACCCTGAACTATCCGCTGCTTGGAGGAATTTCGCGAGATCTTGCCCACAAGGGTGCTGCACTCGGCGGATCGTTTTCGAGCGGCTGCTGCACCACACGTTGTGGTCTAAATTTTTGTTTTGAATTATGAATGGTGGGAG
>NW_893212.1:0-756 GCF_000209065.1 Trypanosoma cruzi | reverse complement strand
TGTCACTATAGCGTGGCGTCAAGACAGCCTGTGTAACGTGCAGTTTTGAAGGCACGCCAGTCTGGGGATACTTTAAATCGTCCAGTAGCAAATTATCGAGGGCCTCCAGCAGCTTACTCAACGAACCCTGATCTACCCATCGAGATACCATACATTTAGAGCGAATCCGCGCCGCGGGGTATGGTGACTCATCCTCTCCACTGCCCACCACAAGAAAGATGCGACGCCTGGACGAGACCCTCCACAAAATTTCCAACGGCGTTGTGAGCGGCACATCGACGGGTATGAAGCGATCTGAGAGGCGGTCCAACTCCCCAAAAAACTTACCCTTCCCGTCACTGTCATCCGTGAGATATAGGTGTTGAAAATCCAGCACAATAAATTCATTCGCAGAGGAGGGGTCATTGAGAAACGCCTTCACATCTTCAATCACATCAGCCAGAGGCACAGAGATTAGATGATGTAATGTGTACAGTCGGTTGGCGTCCTCTGGGTTTGTCGCAACGCGCAGGTCCAGATAGCGCACACCGTAGTCCAGCTGCGCGCGTACAGACATCCCTTGACACTTTGACCAAGATGCACAGATCCCGCGGAAAAGGAAGCGTGACAGAGAAGCAAGCACCGAGTCACCAAGAAGAAACCCCGGCGCGTCCGCACCAAATGGTGAATCCTTGCGAATGCCGTACGATGCCGCGTCGTGAGAGCCCAGAAGACACAATTGTGTTATTGCCATTTTCGCAATTAACGAGCGCAGGT
>NW_893211.1:0-756 GCF_000209065.1 Trypanosoma cruzi | reverse complement strand
TCCTAAACACGTCTTTTTCGTTTTCCAGGGGACAACGCAAATGTGCTCGATTGTTCGAAGATCGACATTAATACTTTACGTGAAAAGGAGTCGCGCGACCGCATTTTTTTAGCTCAGTCGCAAACACGCTCACAATGTCATCCGGGGACGCGGGTTCGATTCCCGCAGAAGCCTAAGTTTTTTCCATTTTTTTTTTTTTGAATTCTTGTTTCATATTGTTTTTTAAACTTCTGGTTTGCAGGACGGTGTGCGAGTTCTGCAATCGCACTGATTCCATCTGTTTCGTGGTTTGTGCGGCTGCGGCTGCGGTGGTGGCCGCGTGAGAGTGAGTGTGAGAGAGCCATGCACCGCCCGCATACACACACTTCCTTCTCTCTCTGTGTGTGTGTCCCCTTGCATGGACTCTCGTCGTCGCCTCACCCCACGAAGCACACACAATAATGTGCCCATTGTATATATGCATGCACACCCATGCAGGCCCGTTGGTGCTCTCTTTTGCACGACACGCACCGCTGCCGTCCTGCCTGGCTGCATGGGCGGAGCACCGTAACTGTTTCTGTTTTGTTTTCATTGCATTGAGTGGGCGACCCTTCTCTCTCTCTCCCTGTGTGTGTGTTTTGCTTTACGGGAGCAATGAAAGTGTGTGTGCGCTGGTAGTCCCACGCTTCGGCTTTTTTTTTTGTTTTTCTTTTTGATTTTGTGGTTGAGTGCACCCATTCCGCGGCTGCGTGTGTGTGTGTGTGATGATATGAGTAA
>NW_893210.1:0-756 GCF_000209065.1 Trypanosoma cruzi | reverse complement strand
CTCGAAAACGATCCGCCGAGTGCAGCACCGTTGTGGGCAGGATCTCGCGAAATTCCTCCAAGCAGCGGATAGTTCCGGGTTGTTTGGCGTCCAGTGTGTGAACACGCAAACAGACAGTGAAAGAGAGTGTCTCTGACCACCACCATTCATAATTCAAAACAAAAATTTAGAGCACAGCGTGCGGTGCAGCAGCCGCTCGAAAACGATCCGCCGACTGCAGCACCGTTGTGGGCAGGATCTCGCGAAATTCCTCCAAGCAGCGGATAGTTCCGGGTTGTTTGGCGTCCAGTGTGTGAACACGCAAACAGACAGTGAAAGAGAGTGTCTCTGACCACCACCATTCATAATTCAAAACAAAAATTTAGAGCACAGCGTGCGGTGCAGCAGCCGCTCGAAAACGATCCGCCGACTGCAGCACCCCTGTGGGCAGGATCTCGCGAAATTCCTCCAAGCAGCGGATAGTTCCGGGTTGTTTGGCGTCCAGTGTGTGAACACGCAAACAGACAGTGAAAGAGAGTGTCTCTGACCACCACCATTCATAATTCAAAACAAAAATTTAGAGCACAACGTGTGGTGCAGCAGCCGCTCGAAAACGATCCGCCGACTGCAGCACCATTGTGGGCAAGAGCTCGCGAAATTCCTCCAAGCAGCGGATAGTTCAGGGTTGTTTGGTGTCCAGTGTGTGAACACGCAAACATACATTGAAAGAGAGTGTCTCTGACTCCCGCCATTCACAGTGGAAACAAAAACATAGAC
>NW_893209.1:0-756 GCF_000209065.1 Trypanosoma cruzi | reverse complement strand
CACGAGCGGATGTATTGTGGCGCAACCAAATGCGTGAAATACGCGGAATCACAGCGGCTGCAACAATATCAGCGGTGTGGCACCACGGAATATATGAGGGGGTGATGCATGATGAATCACAGTGGGCGGCATGCGAGGGAAGTGCACCGCGACGGAGCGTCATCCCGCCCTCAGCCTGCAGGGGAATGTGCACCCACAAAATATATGGCCGAGGCACCACCAAACACACATGCCCTTCCATGCAGCAATAAATAGGAGCGAAGGTGCGTTCTGGTGTGTGGGAGTCCACTCACATATTATTCATTTCCACCACAACAAACGGCGAGGAATCAGGTGCCACGGCAACGAAAGGAAAAACAAACATCTATTGCAGCACTTTACCAGCGAAAAGCAGGAACAACACAAACCGAATTATTGGCTGCACCAACACAAGAAACATTCACAGGTGGAAAAAACGTAATTGTGTACCCTGCAGAAATCCCCAACACACGATGCAGGCATGAATGGTTACCCTCCGCAACACAAAACAAAATATGCGGACATCTTCCACTCTCTAAAAAGAAACACAAATAAATGTTTGCTTGCCTTATGCCATTCACTGCGCTTATTTTTTGCGTGTGCTGCTGCTGCGGTGGTGGCCGCGCTTGCATGAAGTGGTGTGCGCTGAATGTGAACTGAGGCCGAAGGGCAACTGAACTTTTTTGTGATGAATATTTTCTGCACTTCCCGTGGACCAACAATTCGCGTGGTGTGCGT
>NW_893208.1:0-755 GCF_000209065.1 Trypanosoma cruzi | reverse complement strand
GGCGTCCAGTGTGTGAACACACAAACAGATAGTGAAAGAGAGTGTCTCTGACCACCACCATTCATAATTCGAAACAAAAATTTAGACCACAACGTGCGGTGCAGCAGCCGCTCGAAAACGATCCGCCGAGTGCAGCACCCTTGTGGGCAAGGTCTCGCGAAATTCCTCCAAGCAGCGGATGGTTCAGGGTTGTTTGGCGTCCAGTGTGTGAACACACAAACAGATAGTGAAAGAGAGTGTCTCTGACCACCACCATTCATAATTCGAAACAAAAATTTAGACCACAACGTGCGGTGCAGCAGCCACTCGAAAACGATCCGCCGACTGCAGCACCCCTGTGGGCAAGATCCCGCGAAATTCCTCCAAGCAGCGGATAGTTCAGGGTTGTTTGGCGTCCAGTGTGTGAACACACAAACAGATAGTGAAAGAGAGTGTCTGTGACCACCACCATTCATAATTCGAAACAAAAATTTAGACCACAACGTGCGGTGCAGCAGCCGCTCGAAAACGATCCGCCGAGTGCAGCACCCCTGTGGGCAAGATCCCGCGAAATTCCTCCAAGCAGCGGATAGTTCAGGGTTGTTTGGCGTCCAGTGTGTGAACACACAACAGACATTGAAAGAGAGTGCCTCTGACCACCACCATTCATAATTCGAAACAAAAATTTAGACCACAACGTGCGGTGCAGCAGCCGCTCGAAAACGATCCGCCGAGTGCAGCACCCCTGTGGGCAAGATCTCGCGAAATTCCTCCAA
>NW_893207.1:0-755 GCF_000209065.1 Trypanosoma cruzi | reverse complement strand
AATGATCACTAAGCGGCGACACGGAAGCTGACCAATCTGACACAGTCAAATGCTTTGACCACGTCAGATCGACACAGGATCGTTCTCTTGTGCCACGAGCATACGTGATCTCACCAGGGGTGTTAACCAAGGTGAGTCCCGCATCCGTGCACAGTTCTAAAAATTCTGCAGCAACCTCGCTTGGAGAAGTCTCCAAAAATGGCTCCCACTGTGGGTGATGCATGTTGAAATCCCCACACAGCAGGAGCGGCGACGAGGCTGGAAGGCAGTTTACTAACCGCCTGAAGGATTGCGTTACTTGCGGTGGTGGTCTCACATAGGCATCCGCTACAATAAGATCACGGTTCTGGTCCAGAGCAACCTGGACCACCACCACTTCAGGGCTGGTGTCATGCTGGGGGATGGTGAGAGGTATACGCTTGGAGCGGAGAGTTTTCCGCACCAGCACCGCCACACCGCCTCCCTTGCCGATGCGCGACTGTGCATAGAGCACATAATCTCCAGTATGCATGCTGGCGATCTGCTCGGACGACTTCCAAGTCTCCTGAATGGCTATTATGTCTGCTCCTTGCGCCATTAATGTTGCGAGTTTTGACGGCGTGAGGCAAGAAACGTTCATCTGGAGTACTGCTATGGTGCCTGGGTGCTGCTCAATGTCTCCGCTTAGCAGTAGCTTTTGTCGTTGCGCGTCACATACGGCACGCAAACGGTATGTATAGCGCTGATAAGCGCCGATGGAATTTCAGCAGCGGATG
>NW_893206.1:0-755 GCF_000209065.1 Trypanosoma cruzi | reverse complement strand
GCGGGAATCGAACCCGCGTCCCCGGATGACATTGTGAGCGTGTTGCGACTGAGCTAAAAAAATGCGGTCGCGCGACTCCTTTTCACGTAAAGTATTAATGTCGATCTTCGAACAATCGAGCACATTTGCGTTGTCCCCTGGAAAACGAAAAAGACGTGTTTAGGATGCGCAGCCGCAGCGTGGTTACTACTGTAAGTCGTCATATATCTAACGCCCGAGGCCACCGCTGCAGCTTGGATAATTCGACACGTCGTGCTGTATCTAACGTCCGGGGCAGCCGCTGCAACTTGGATAATTCGACACGTCGTCCCGTATCTAACGTCCGGGGCAGCCGCTGCAACTTGGATAATTCGACACGTCGTCCTGTATCTAGCGTCCGGGGCCACCGCCCTACCATTTTTTATTTCTTGCGGCGGCCAACCCCGGCAGTAAGGACAAAAAAAAGAATCGCGTTTTCTTTAATGTTTTTCCTGTTTGGGGGCGGGGATCTTTGTTTTCTATGATTGCCTCTTTTTTTTTGTCTGTTCCAGGTTGGTTTTGAGGACGCTTGATGTGCCTGCTGGGTGATCGCCGGCTTTTTTATTGGTGATTGCGTATTTTTGGCTTACCGGTGTGCCGCTCAGCGCCATTTTGTTTTACTTCTTTTCTGCTTATTGGGGCGTGTTGTTATTCGTCACGCGTCAGCACACACCGAGCAACATGTCAAAAAAAAAAATGCAGGTTTTTTCCCCCTCGCGAGGGCCTCGGCAGCCACA
>NW_893205.1:0-755 GCF_000209065.1 Trypanosoma cruzi | reverse complement strand
GTCCAGTGTGTGAACACGCAAACAGACATTGAAAGAGAGTGCCTCTGACCACCACCATTCATAATTCGAAACAAAAACATAGACCACAGCGTGTGGTGCAGCAGCCGCTCGAAAACGATCCGCCGAGTGCAGCACCCATGTGGGCAAGATCTCGCGACATTCCTCCAAGCAGCGGATAGTTCAGGGTTGTTTGGCGTCCAGTGTGTGAACACGCAAACAGACATTGAAAGAGAGTGCCTCTGACCACCACCATTCATAATTCGAAACAAAAATTTAGACCACAGCGTGTGGTGCAGCAGCCGCTCGAAAACGATCCGCCGACTGCAGCACCCATGTGGGCAAGATCTCGCGACATTCCTCCAAGCAGCGGATAGTTCAGGGTTGTTTGGCGTCCAGTGTGTGAACACGCAAACAGACATTGAAAGAGAGTGCCTCTGACCACCACCATTCATAATTCGAAACAAAAATTTAGACCACAGCGTGTGGTGCAGCAGCCGCTCGAAAACGATCCGCCGAGTGCAGCACCCATGTGTGCAAGATCTCGCGACATTCCTCCAAGCAGCGGATAGTTCAGGGTTGTTTGGCGTCCAGTGTGTGAACACGCAAACAGACATTGAAAGAGAGTGCCTCTGACCACCACCATTCATAATTCGAAACAAAAATTTAGACCACAGCGTGTGGTGCAGCAGCCGCTCGAAAACGATTATCCGACTGCAGCACGCTTGTGGGCAAGATCTCGCGACATTCCTCCAAGC
>NW_893204.1:0-755 GCF_000209065.1 Trypanosoma cruzi | reverse complement strand
CTTTTCCCTTAACAGAACTGCCGCGTCCTTTAGAGGGATGAAGCCATCACTAGGAAACAGAATGCCCGCAATGAAATCCTCACCTATACGTTCCTCCATCCACATTGCCGCCTTCCATAGCATTTCCTTCTTTGTACACACCAGCTCATTCGTGGTTGCGCAGTAGAGGGCAAAATCGCCCACAGTGGGGTTCCATCCAAGTGTAAAAAGGGCATATTGCGCTCTTGCCAACAGCACCATGACGCTGGACTGGTTAAAGGCACCGGGTTTTAGTCCGGCAAAACTTGGCAGCGTTCCCTGCGGCAATGGCGAAGCAACTGGGGCGATCGGACTGTACGGCGCCGGGACACCAGCCTGCTGCACGACTCCTCGTTTTGTGGATACTGCAGTACGACCCCACAGAAAAAAATGCGGCAATTCCAAGTGCTTCGGCCTGAAAAGCCGTCGCAACATGAAAACAAACAAACAAAAAAAAGAAAGAAAAGAAGAAAAGCCCTTCAAAAAAAAAAAAAAAAAAAAAAAAAAAAGAAGAAAAAAGAAAAAAAGTGATCCAACATAAATACACATGTCCCGTCACGCCCATCCACAACACACACGTTCACTCACGTGAGACAAGTTTTCCCTTGAAGTACGAGAAAAGCATTTGAACGAGAAATGAAGCCTTAGCTAATTACATCTGAAAAATAATAAATAATTTAAAAAGCGAGTCACCTCATACATCGCAAAACCTCCCAAAAGTATTTACATTCATACAG
>NW_893203.1:0-755 GCF_000209065.1 Trypanosoma cruzi | reverse complement strand
CCCCGGACGAGAGATACATGACGACGTGTCGAATTATCCAAGTTGCAGCGGCTGCCCCGGACGAGAGATACATGACGACGTGTCGAATTATCCAAGTTGCGGCGGTCCGCCCCGAACGAGAGATACATGACAACGAATCGATGTATCCACGCTGCGGCGACGGCCCCGTACGAGAGATATATGACGACGAATCGAAGTATTCACGCTGCGGCTGCGGCCCCGTACGAGAGATATATGACGACGAATCGAGGTATCCACGCTGCGGCGGCGCACCCTAAACATGTCGCTTTCGTTTTCCAGGGGACAACGCAAATGTGCTCGATTGTTCGAAGATCGAACTTAACACCTTACGTGAAAATGGGTCGCGCGACCACATTTTTTTTAGCTCAGTGGCAAAGCAAGCTCACAATTTCATCCGGGGTGCGGGTTCGAGCCCCGAAGAAGCCTAAGTTTTTTTCCTTTTTTTTTTGGAATTCTTGTTTCTTATTGCTTTTTAAACTTCTGGTTTGCAGGACGGTGTGCGAGTTCTGCAATCGCACTGATTCCATCAGTTTCGTGGTGTGTGCGGCTGCGGCTGCGGTGGTGGCCGCGTGAGAGTGAGTGAGAGAGCGCCATGCACCGCCCGCACACACACTCGTCTTTCACCCACTCTCTGTGTGTGTCCCCTTGCATGGACTCTCGCCCTCACCTCATCCCACGAAGCACACACATAATGTGCCCATTGTATATATTGCATGCACACCCATGCAGGCCCG
>NW_893202.1:0-755 GCF_000209065.1 Trypanosoma cruzi | reverse complement strand
TTCACAATCGGAAACAAAAATTTAGACCACAACGTGTGATGCAGCGACCGCTCGAAAACGATTAGCCGAGTGCAGCACCCGTGTGGGCAAGAGCTCGCGAAATTCCTCCAAGCAGCGGATAGTTCAGGGTTGTTTGGTGTCCAGTGTGTGAACACGCAAACAGATATTGACAGAGACTGCTTCTGACTCCCACCATTCACAATTGGAAACAAAAATTCAGACCACAACGTGTGATGCAGCAGCCGCTCGAAAACGATTAGCCGAGTGCAGCACCCGTGTGGGCAAGAGCTCGCGAAATTCCTCCAAGCAGCGGATAATTCAGGGTTGTTTGGTGTCCAGTGTGTGAACACGCAAACAGATATTGACAGAGACTGCTTCTGACTCCCACCATTCACAATCGGAAACAAAAATTTAGACCACAACGTGTGATGCAGCGACCGCTCGAAAACGATTAGCCGAGTGCAGCACCCGTGTGGGCAAGAGCTCGCGGAATTCCTCCAAGCAGCGGATAGTTCAGGGTTGTTTGGTGTCCAGTGTGTGAACACGCAAACAGATATTGACAGAGACTGCCTCTGACTCCCACCATTCATAATTGGAAACAAAAATTTAGACCACAACGTGTGATGCAGCAGCCGCTCGAAAACGATCAGCCGACTGCAGCACCCGTGTGGGCAAGAGCTCGCGAAATTCCTCCAAGCAGCCGACAATTCAGGGTTGTTTGGTGTCCAGTGTTGTGAACACGCAAAAACAGATAA
>NW_893201.1:0-755 GCF_000209065.1 Trypanosoma cruzi | reverse complement strand
TTCAGAGACACTCTCTTCAAATGTCTGTTTGCGTGTTCACACACTGGACGCCAAACAACCCTGAACTATCCGCTGCTTGGAGGAATTTCGCGAGATCTTGCCCACAAGGGTGCTGCACTCGCCGGATCGTTTTCGAGCGGCCGCTGCACCGCACGTTGTGGTCTAAATTTTTGTTTCGAATTATGAATGGTGGTGGTCAGAGGCACTCTCTTTCACTATCTGTTTGCGTGTTCACACACTGGACGCCAAACAACCCTGAACTATCCGCTGCTTGGAGGAATTTCGCGAGATCTTGCCCACAAGGGTGCTGCACTCGCCGGATCGTTTTCGAGCGGCCGCTGCACCGCACGTTGTGGTCTAAATTTTTGTTTCGAATTATGAATGGTGGTGGTCAGAGGCACTCTCTTTCAATGTCTGTTTGCGTGTTCACACACTGGACGCCAAACAACCCTGAACTATCCGCTGCTTGGAGGAATTTCGCGAGATCTTGCCCACAAGGGTGCTGCACTCGCCGGATCGTTTTCGAGCGGCCGCTGCACCGCACGTTGTGGTCTAAATTTTTGTTTCGAATTATGAATGGTGGTGGTCAGAGGCACTCTCTTTCAATGTCTGTTTGCGTGTTCACACACTGGACGCCAAACAACCCTGAACTATCCGCTGCTTGGAGGAATTTCGCGAGATCTTGCCCACAAGGGTGCTGCAGTCGGCGGATCGTTTTCGAGCGGCTGCTGCACCGCACGTTGTGGTCTAAATTT
>NW_893200.1:0-755 GCF_000209065.1 Trypanosoma cruzi | reverse complement strand
GTTGGCGTATGTTGTCGCTGGCAGAAGTGTGTTTGTGTTGCCCTGCCGTGCGTGGTGTTCCCGAGTCCACTTCCTCTGGCCGCCACAAAACCTGTTGCTCTTCCACCATGGACTTTTCTTGGGAAGCAAAGAGTGAGAAAACACAGGAGGGTGGATGAACGAAACGTCGCATGAAGCCTCGGAGTGCCCCGCTGCCATCATCACCGGAGGGGCGCGACGCATCGGTCACAGTATCGCTGTGCGTCTGCACCAGCAGGGATTTCGAGTCGTCGTGCACTACCGTCACTCCGAAGGGGCGGCGCAGCGGCTCGTTGCGGAGCTCAATGCTGCTCGCGCTGGATCCGCTGTGTTGTGCAAGGGGGACCTCAGTCTCGGCAGCTCTCTTCTCGATTGCTGCGAGGACATCATCGACTGCTCTTTTCGTGCCTTTGGTCGGTGCGATGTGTTGGTGAACAACGCCTCCGCGTATTACCCGACTCCGCTGCTGCCGAGAGATGACACGAACGGCGCCGCGGACGCGAAGCCGATTGATGCGCAGGTCGCCGAGTTATTTGGTTCAAACGTCGTTGCGCCGCTTTTTTTGATCCGAGCGTTTGCCCGCAGGCAGGGCGAGGGGGGTTCGTGGAGGAGCCGCAACCTGTCGGTGGTCAACCTTTGCGACGCCATGACTGATCTTCCGCTGCCGGGCTTTTGTGTCTACACGATGGCGAAACATGCGCTTGGCGGACTCACGAGGGCGGCTGCCTTGGAGTTGG
>NW_893199.1:0-755 GCF_000209065.1 Trypanosoma cruzi | reverse complement strand
CCAAATTTTGTTTCCGATTGTGAATGGGGGAGTCAGAGACACTCTCTGTCAATATCTGTTTGCGTGTTCACACACTGGACACCAAACAACCCTGAACTATCCGCTGCTTGGAGGAATTTCGCGAGCTCTTGCCCACACGGGTGCTGCACTCGGCTGATCGTTTTCGAGCGGCCGCTGCATCACACGTTGTGGTCCAAATTTTTGTTTCCGATTGTGAATGGTGGGAGTCAGAGACACTCTCTGTCAATATCTGTTTGCGTGTTCACACGCTGGACACCAAACAACCCTGAACTATCCGCTGCTTGGAGGAATTTCGCGAGCTCTTGCCCACACGGGTGCTGCACTCGGCTGATCGTTTTCGAGCGGCCGCTGCATCACACGTTGTGGTCCAAATTTTTGTTTCCGATTGTGAATGGTGGGAGTCAGAGGCACTCTCTGTCAATATCTGTTTGCGTGTTCACACACTGGACACCAAACAACCCTGAACTATCCGCTGCTTGGAGGAATTTCGCGAGCTCTTGCCCACACGGGTGCTGCACTCGGCTGATCGTTTTCGAGCGGCCGCTGCATCACACGTTGTGGTCCAAATTTTTGTTTCCGATTGTGAATGGTGGGAGTCAGAGGCACTCTCTGTCAATATCTGTTTGCGTGTTTATATACTGGACACCAAACAACCCTGAACTATCCGCTGCTTGGAGGAATTTCGCGAGCTCTTGCCCACACGGGTGCTGCACTCGGCTGATCGCTTTCGAGCG
>NW_893198.1:0-755 GCF_000209065.1 Trypanosoma cruzi | reverse complement strand
TATCCGCTGCTTGGAGGAATTTCGCGAGCTCTTGCCCACAATGGTGCTGCACTCGGCGGATCGTTTTCGAGCGGCTGCTGCACCACACGCTGTGGTCTAAATTTTTGTTTTGAATTATGAATGGCGGGAGTCAGAGGCACTCTCTTTCAATGTATGTTTGCGTGTGCACACACTGGACACCAAACAACCCTGAACTATCCGCTGCTTGGAGGAATTTCGCGAGCTCCTGCCCACAATGGTGCTGCACTCGGCGGATCGTTTTCGAGCGGCTGCTGCACCACACGCTGTGGTCTAAATTTTTGTTTCGAATTATGAATGGCGGGAGTCAGAGGCACTCTCTTTCAATGTATGTTTGCGTGTGCACACACTGGACACCAAACAACCCTGAACTATCCGCTGCTTGGAGGAATTTCGCGAGCTCTTGCCCACAAGGGTGCTGCACTCGGCGGATCGTTTTCGAGCGGCTGCTGCACCACACGTTGTGGTCTATGTTTTTGTTTCGAATTATGAATGGCGGGAGTCAGAGGCACTCTCTTTCAATGTATGTTTGCGTGTGCACACACTGGACACCAAACAACCCTGAACTATCCGCTGCTTGGAGGAATTTCGCGAGCTCCTGCCCACAAGGGTGCTGCACTCGGCGGATCGTTTTCGAGTGGCTGCTGCACCACACGCTGTGGTCTAAATTTTTGTTTTTGATTATGAATGGCGGGAGTCAGAGGCACTCTCTTTCAATGTATGTTTGCGTGTGCACA
>NW_893197.1:0-755 GCF_000209065.1 Trypanosoma cruzi | reverse complement strand
TGAACACGCAAACAGACATTGAAAGAGAGTGCCTCTGACCACCACCATTCATAATTCGAAACAAAAATTTAGACCACAACGTGCGGTGCAGCAGCCGCTCGAAAACGATCCGCCGAGTGCAGCACCCATGTGGGCAAGATCTCGCGAAACTCCTCCAAGCAGCGGATGGTTCCGGGTTGTTTGGCGTCCAGTGTGTGAACACGCAAACAGACATTGAAAGAGAGTGTCTCTGACCACCACCATTCATAATTCGAAACAAAAATTTAGACCACAACGTGTGGTGCAGCAGCCACTCGAAAACGATCCGCCGACTGCAGCACCCCTGTGGGCAAGATCTCGCGACATTCCTCCAAGCAGCGGATGGTTCAGGGTTGTTTGGCGTCCAGTGTGTGAACACGCAAACAGACATTGAAAGAGAGTGCCTCTGACCACCACCATTCATAATTCGAAACAAAAATTTAGACCACAACGTGCGGTGCAGCAGCCGCTCGAAAACGATCCGCCGACTGCAGCACCCATGTGGGCAAGATCTCGCGAAATTCCTCCAAGCAGCGGATAGTTCAGGGTTGTTTGGCGTCCAGTGTGTGAACACGCAAACAGACATTGAAAGAGAGTGCCTCTGACCACCACCATTCATAATTCGAAACAAAAATTTAGACCACAACGTGCGGTGCAGCGGCCGCTCGAAAACGATCCGCCGACTGCAGCACCCCTGTGGGCAAGATCTCGCGACAATCCTCCAAGCAGCGGATGTT
>NW_893196.1:0-755 GCF_000209065.1 Trypanosoma cruzi | reverse complement strand
TTCGCGAGATCCTGCCCACAACGGTGCTGCACTCGGCGGATCGTTTCGAGCGGCTGCTGCACCACACGCTGTGGTCTAAATTTTTGTTTCGAATTATGAATGGTGGTGGTCAGAGGCACTCTCTTTCAATGTGTGTTTGCGTGTTCACACACTGAACGCCAAACAACCCGCAACTATCCGCTGCTTGGAGGAATTTCGCGAGATCCTGCCCACAACGGTGCTGCACTCGGCGGATCGTTTTCGAGCGGCTGCTGCACCACACGCTGTGGTCTAAATTTTTGTTTCGAATTATGAATGGTGGTGGTCAGAGGCACTCTCTTTCAATGTCTGTTTGCGTGTTCACACACTGAACGCCAAACAACCCGGAACTATCCGCTGCTTGGAGGAATTTCGCGAGATCCTGCCCACAACGGTGCTGCACTCGGCGGATCGTTTTCGAGCGGCTGCTGCACCACACGCTGTGGTCTAAATTTTTGTTTCGAATTATGAATGGTGGTGGTCAGAGGCACTCTCTTTCAATGTCTGTTTGCGTGTTCACACACTGAACGCCAAACAACCCGGAACTATCCGCTGCTTGGAGGAATTTCGCGAGCTCCTGCCCACAACGGTGCTGCACTCGGCGGATCGTTTTCGAGCGGCTGCTGCACCACACGCTGTGGTCTAAATTTTTGTTTCGAATTATGAATGGTGGTGGTCAGAGGCACTCTCTTTCAATGTCTGTTTGCGTGTTCACACACTGAACGCCAAACAACCCG
>NW_893195.1:0-755 GCF_000209065.1 Trypanosoma cruzi | reverse complement strand
TCTCCAAAGCAGCGGATAGTTCAGGGTTGTTGGTGTCCAGTGTGGAACACGCAAACATACATGGAAAGAGAGTGCTTCTGACTCCCGCCATTCATAATTCGAAACAAAAATTTAGACCACAGCGTGTGGTGCAGCAGCCGCTCGAAAACGATCCGCCGAGTGCAGCACCATTGTGGGCAAGAGCTCGCGAAATTCCTCCAAGCAGCGGATAGTTCAGGGTTGTTTGGTGTCCAGTGTGTGAACACGCAAACATACATTGAAAGAGAGTGTCTCTGACTCCCGCCATTCATAATTCGAAACAAAAATTTAGACCACAGCGTGTGGTGCAGCAGCCGCTCGAAAACGATCCGCCGAGTGCAGCACCATTGTGGGCAAGAGCTCGCGAAATTCCTCCAAGCAGCGGATAGTTCAGGGTTGTTTGGTGTCCAGTGTGTGAACACGCAAACATACATTGAAAGAGAGTGCCTCTGACTCCCGCCATTCATAATTCGAAACAAAAATTTAGACCACAGCGTGTGGTGCAGCAGCCGCTCGAAAACGATCCGCCGAGTGCAGCACCATTGTGGGCAAGAGCTCGCGAAATTCCTCCAAGCAGCGGATAATTCAGGGTTGTTTGGTGTCCAGTGTGTGCACACGCAAACATACATTGAAAGAGAGTGTCTCTGACTCCCGCCATTCATAATTCAAAACAAAAATTTAGACCACAGCGTGTGGTGCAGCAGCCGCTCGAAAACGATCCGCCGAGTGCAGCACCA
>NW_893194.1:0-755 GCF_000209065.1 Trypanosoma cruzi | reverse complement strand
TCCTCATCCCCCCAACAGTTTCTTTGCTTTTGGGGGCAGTCACTATGGACATTTTTTCTTTTGTGCTCTTCCCTCTTTAATTGTTTCTGCTGCACTCTTCCTGCGAGGGGTGCCGTGTGTTTCCCGCCCAACTGCTCCACCCGCACACCACCGACACGCCCATGACGACGGCCCTGTGCGCCTCGCCTGCTGCACGCATGAGGAGGGGCCGCGACGAACGGCGCGCTGAGGGAGCCGTGACGTGTGGGCGTGCGACGAGGGCCTGTGGGCGGCGCACACATTTCTTTCCCTCTTGTTTTGTTTTCTTTGCTGCCAGGGCGGGCAGACACCCGCAGCGCCACACACACAGCCACACCCTGCCGCCGTGATTTTGTTTCTTTTTGCGTGTGATTTTCTTGCGCTGGCAGTCCCGTCAGCATTTCTCTCCCCTCCGATGATTTCTTTGCTGCGCTCACTCTCCCGATGGAGTGACGCGACTGCCGTCATGTCTGCGTGCTTCTCTCAGTCCCCACACACAAGAGTGACTGTGCTCTGCGGGCCGCACTCACGCGCCGATGAGAGGGCTGAGGGGAGCAGCAACACGCAGATGACCCCATGAAATATAAACGATGTGCGGACACACATGGAGGGTCAGACGGTTGAAAGACATTTAAATATCTTTTTAATTTTCTTTTTCGGGCAAAATATACAGACAGGTTTGGTGTGGCCACACGGCAGCCGGCTGCTTTTTAAAATTTGTGTGGAACAGTAATGGA
>NW_893193.1:0-755 GCF_000209065.1 Trypanosoma cruzi | reverse complement strand
GGGTGGTGTCCGCAGGAGCCGCAGCCCCGATAAGGATGGCCTCGTAGTTGTCTGGCAACTCGGAACTTTCCAGCCCTCCGCCCTTCAGGACTGCCCTTGCTGCTCGACTGGCGCAGCACCAGACTGACACCGCCTTTCTGCAGGAGTGCAGGCACCAGGGCGCCCCAGCGACGCGGCGCATTGGCTGCGGTGTCTTCCACCAGACCTGCAGTGGGCGTGCCGGTGGCGTGGCCCTCTTGGTGCGCCACACCTTGCCGTGCGAGTGCCTGCTGCTCGTGGCACATACTGCGTGGAGACCACCGCCTTCCGCGTGTGCCCACCGGCCAGCCCCAGCATGTACGTGGTGAACCTCTGCGGCCTTTTTTTGGAAATTGCTCACGCTGCCCAGTTTGCGGGCACCATTTGTCGCCTTGGTCCTGCAGCGCCTATTGCGGGCTACCTGAATTCGCACCATGAGCTGCGGGACGGTCGCTCACGATCAACGACGGCAGGAGAGAACCTTGCCGCCACCTCAACTGGCATGGAGATTGAGCTGTCCGACGACCCGGCACAGCCAGCGCGGATCAACGGCCGCATTGTCTCGTTTCCCGACGTGACTGGTGCAACGCGTGCTGCGTGTCTCCCCACTGGACGTCCACCCCTTTTGCATGGAGTCGGACCACCATCTTTCATTGTATACTGCAGAAGACGGAGGACGGCATCCCGCGACAGAAAGGCATGCTGCCACAACGGAAAAATGTTGCCTTTTTTCTGCA
>NW_893192.1:0-755 GCF_000209065.1 Trypanosoma cruzi | reverse complement strand
CGACTACGACCTTGGCGACGCGTCCGCGTGCTTCGTGGTGCACAACGTGAGTTTGACGGGGAGCGTGCTGACCATCGCGCGCACGCAGGTGGCGGCTGTGTTCCGCGACGCTGTTGGCGTGTTGTTTGTTGGCGGCGTGGCGCTGTCGTCGCGCGGAGCGCTGTACGTGGACGGGCTGTTGGTGCAGACGGCGCTTGGGCTGTGCGTGTCGGTGGAGGGCGGTGTTGCTGCCAGCGGCGGCTCCGTGGTGGCGTTTGTTGACAGCGACTTCCTGCTGTGCAAGCATGCGTTGTCTGTGCGTGGGGCTGTGAGCGTGTCGGGCTCCGCTGTGGCGCTTGTGCGGAGCGAATTCTCTTCGACGGAGGACTACGCGGTGGCGTTCTATTCGACGGTGAGCCTAGACGACGGGTCGATGCTGCTGGTGAAGGGCAACGTGCACGATGGCGTCTCGAGGGAGATGCTCTACGCCGCTGGCGCCGTGACCGCTGCTGGGAGCACGCTGAGCTTTGTGCGCAACCGAGCGCTGCTGCCGCGGATGCTGTCGCTGAGCCTGTCACTCACGGCTGGGGCGCATTTGAGGGTGGCGTGCAACGACGCTTGGTGGACGTGTCCTGTCGAAGGCGGAGGAGTATGCTGCCGGCTGGTTTTGGCGACGCTGGGAAGCATCGACGTTTGCTGGGTGCGACGCCTGCGACAGGGACACGTACTGCTACGCCGCCCGGGACGGCGTCTGCGAGCATGAAAGGACCGGTGTG
>NW_893191.1:0-755 GCF_000209065.1 Trypanosoma cruzi | reverse complement strand
TTTATACCTTTTTATTCAAGACGCGCGGAAAACACAACGCCTGCATATCCCTTACAAACACACGCTCACACACACAAAATTATTATGATTTTACCAAAAAGGATCTCCTCCTTCCTCTTCCTCTCCGCTACTCACAGCCACTTCCCGATCCCCGCCATAATCCCGGCGCCTGCCCACAGTGCCACAAACATCGCAAGGCGCTTCCAGCCACGATGCGCCGCACCCACACCCGCGTGCTTCCGCAGGTCCGTCGGAAAGTCGCTCAGCATGAGAACAAAGGCAAGGTACAGCAGGATGCCGCCACACACTGCATCAAAGATCGCCTGCATGATGATGAACGTCACTCCAGTTAGCGATATCTTCGACCCCACGACAGCTCCCACACCGACCGCGGTGCCCAATGGGGCAGAGATGGAGAAGATCAGCGCAAGCAGCAACTCCAGTGAAATGCGCATGGACGCGTCCGCCAGCCGCGAGCCCAGCGCAAGACCCTCGAACATCTGATGAAATACCAGCGCCACAAGGAGCGCCTTCGTCTCCGCGTCGCTCGTGATGCCAACCGTCAGTCCAATGAACACACTGTGCAGCGTCACACCGAATTCCATGAACAGGGCCGAGAGAAGCCGATGTGCCTTCCCGCCTTCCACGGAAGCAGGCACGTGGCTGTGATGGTGCTGGTAGATATCACCGCTGGGCGCACCGTCAGCACGCTCCTCATCCCCGGTCGCGTCCCCCTTTTCCCCGTTCCCCCGGGA
>NW_893190.1:0-755 GCF_000209065.1 Trypanosoma cruzi | reverse complement strand
TCCCGCGAAAGTCTTTGCGCACATACACACTCTTATGCCACCGTCGCCCCCGAATTCGGGAGTAAAACCCAAATTCCTGCTGCTTTTTGCATTGTCGCAATTATTTGTTTATCAACTGACGCCATTCTGTCCGGCGTGTCAATTTGATTGGATTGTGTGGGATTGCTCGCCGACGCCATCAAACAAAACGGGCTGAAGAATTGACTTATTTAAACGTCGTCTTGCGCGCAGGTATTTTCTTACTTTCTGTTGGTGTGCACTCAAACAGCGAGGAGTCCGGAACTATGCGTGCGTGGAGTTTGTTCTGCCATGTGAATTGCGGGCAACACCGAGGGGCTGTCACTTTGATTCGGTAGAGTTGTTGTGTCTCTTTGCAGGGTTGGCAGGGGAATTCCATGCAGCCTGCTACTGGTGCTGTGTGCTTAAATGCCACTCCATGCGAATGATTTGGTTTAGCGAGTGAGGGTGTTGATTGGGTTTGTGTGCACTCTGATTGTGTTTGCCACTTTGTGCGGGCACGCAAGACTTGAGAAGTGAGAAGATGGAGCGGGGCGGTGCATGGCCGCGTCCCAGACTGATGGTGCTCACCTCGGACATGGGATGGCCGTACTCGTAGAAATGGAAGGAGAACAAATCCACTCGTGACTGCTACGTGAACTGTGAGGTGGAGCGAGTGTGGCAGATTGTCAAGGGCGATCTCACCGAGTGGTTCAGCACTGACGGTGGGACCGACTTTACGCCTGGGCGGCGTGTTG
>NW_893189.1:0-755 GCF_000209065.1 Trypanosoma cruzi | reverse complement strand
AGGGGGAAAAAACCTGCATTTTTTTTTTTTGACATGTTGCTCGGTGTGTGCTGACGCGTGACGAATAACAACACGCCCCAATAAGCAGAAAAGAAGTAAAACAAAATGGCGCTGAGCGGCACACCGGTAAGCCAAAAATACGCAATCACCAATAAAAAAGCCGGCGATCACCCAGCAGGCACATCAAGCGTCCTCAAAACCAACCTGGAACAGACAAAAAAAAAGAGACAATCATAGAAAACAAGATCCCCGCCCCCAAACAGGAAAAACATTAAAGAAAACGCGATTCTTTTTTTTGTCCTTACTGCCGGGGTTGGCCGCCGCAAGAAATAAAAAATGGTAGGGCGGTGGCCCCGGACGCTAGATACAGGACGACGTGTCGAATTATCCAAGTTGCAGCGGCTGCCCCGGACGTTAGATACGGGACGACGTGTCGAATTATCCAAGTTGCAGCGGCTGCCCCGGACGTTAGATACAGCACGACGTGTCGAATTATCCAAGCTGCAGCGGTGGCCTCGGGCGTTAGATATATGACGACTTACAGTAGTAACCACGCTGCGGCTGCGCATCCTAAACACGTCTTTTTCGTTTTCCAGGGGACAACGCAAATGTGCTCGATTGTTCGAAGATCGACATTAATACTTTACGTGAAAAGGAGTCGCGCGACCGCATTTTTTTAGCTCAGTGGCAAACACGCTCACAATGTCATCCGGGGACGCGGGTTAGATTCCCGCAGAAGCCTAAGTTTTTTCCAT
>NW_893188.1:0-755 GCF_000209065.1 Trypanosoma cruzi | reverse complement strand
TCGCCGTCAAAGAGGACACTGTAGCTTTCGGCCCGCTGCCGCATGTAATCCACAACGAGGCGGCGCAGAAGCATGTGGTTGCCGGGTTGACCAAAAAGTTGATTCGCGAGGCCGCGGAAGAGGCAGTTGCCATCTGAAACCTGCTCATTCACCTGCAAAATGCCAAGTTGCCGCATACGATCTGCAAGACGCTCCTTTGCCTCTTCAATTCCCGCCTGACGCATCTGCTCCGCAATCGTTCCGGCATCATTGACGCCAAACTCAATGCCCGACTGCATCTCCCTCTCGCTAAGCTGCAATGCCATCGCAAGGCGTGACTGCATTACTTCCAGTGGCATGTTGTACGCACCGCAAGTACGGCAGACACGAAGTCCCTCTGTGGTGCGAAATGACTCCTGCTCTACCGTACATCTTGAGCACGCCCATATGAGGGGTTGGTTGCACACTTGACACCTGTCACCATCCACAGTATTAAAAGCGCTACATGCGTTACATTTCCAGACTATATGTAGTAATTTCGTTACCTCGCACTTTGAAACCCGCTTTTCCCCAAAACGGCATGCTGACTGGCAAAAGGAACAAATAATGGTGCCAACATTTTGGAACTGACATGCTCCACAAAAACGCTCACTATCACTATTTACAAAGGTGCACTGAGGACATGTCCAAAAGGAATGATTGAGGAACCTTGCTGTCTCGGAGTGCAGCGATCGTCCACCCTCACCGCCCCGCTTCGTGCGGCTCCGCAAAACAGA
>NW_893187.1:0-755 GCF_000209065.1 Trypanosoma cruzi | reverse complement strand
ATGCAAGGGGACACACACACACACAGAGAGAGAAGGAAGAGTGTGTGTGCGGGCGGTGCATGGCTCTCTCACACTCACTCTCACGCGGCCACCACCGCAGCCGCAGCCGCACAAACCACGAAACAGATGGAATCAGTGCGATTGCAGAACTCGCACACCGTCCTGCAAGCCAGAAGTTTAAAAAGCAATATGAAACAAGAATTCAAAAAAAAATGGAAAAAACTTAGGCTTCTGCGGGAATCGAACCCGCGTCCCCGGATGACATTGTGAGCGTGTTTGCCACTGAGCTATAAAAATGCGGACGCGCGACCCCTTTTCACGTAAAGTATTAATTTCGATCTTCGAACAATCGAGCACATTTGCGTTGTCCCCTGGAAAACGAAAACGACATGTTTAGGGTGCGCCGCCGCAGCGTGGTTACTACGATAAGTTCGTCATATATCTCTCGTACGGGGCCGCAGCCGCAGCGTGGTTACTACGATAAGTCGTCATATATCTCTCGTACGGGGCCGCAGCCGCAGCGTGGTTACTACGATTCGTCGTGTTGTATCCAACGTCCGGGGCAGCCGCTGCAACTTGGATAATTCGACACGTCGTCCTGTATCTAACGTCCGGGGCAGCCGCTGCAAACTTGGATAATTCGACACGGCGTGTTGTATCCAACGTCCGGGGCAGCCGCTGCAAACTTGGATAATTCGACACGTCGTGTTGTATCCAACGTCCGGGGCCACCGCCCTACCATTTTTTATTTCTTG
>NW_893186.1:0-755 GCF_000209065.1 Trypanosoma cruzi | reverse complement strand
CGAAACTCCTCCAAGCAGCGGATAGTTCAGGGTTGTTTGGCGTCCAGTGTGTGAACACGCAAACAGACATTGAAAGAGAGTGTCTCTGACCACCACCATTCATAATTCGAAACAAAAATTTAGACCACAGCGTGCGGTGCAGCAGCCGCTCGAAAACGATCCGCCGACTGCAGCACCCCTGTGGGCAAGAGCTCGCGAAATTCCTCCAAGCAGCGGATAATCCAGGGTTGTTTGGTGTCCAGTGTGTGAACACGCAAACAGACATTGACAGAGAGTGCCTCTGACCACCACCATTCATAATTCGAAACAGAAATTTAGACCACAACGTGCAGTGCAGCAGCCGCTCAAAAACGATCCGCCGAGTGCAGCACCCCTGTGGGCATGATCTCGCGAAATTCCTCCAAGCAGCGGATAATTCAGGGCTGTTTGGTGTCCAGTGTGTGAACACGCAAACAGACATTGACAGAGAGTGCCTCTGACGACCACCATTCATAATTCGAAACATAAATTTAGACCACAACGTGTGGTGCAGCAGCCGCTCAAAAACGATCCGCCGACTGCAGCACCCCTGTGGGCAAGATCTCGCGAAATTCCTCCAAGCAGCGGATAGTTCAGGGTTGTTTGGCGTCCAGTGTGTGAACACGCAAACAGACATTGAAAGAGAGTGTCTCTGACCACCACCATTCATAATTCGAAACAAAAATTTAGACCACAACGTGTGGTGCAGCAGCCACTCGAAAGCAATCCGCCGACTG
>NW_893185.1:0-755 GCF_000209065.1 Trypanosoma cruzi | reverse complement strand
TCCCCCACTGGTGGCAACGAGGCCGATCGCAATGACACGGAATTAAACCGTGCCGCAACAGAAGGGAGTGGGATATTTTTTGCTTTCTCACGCCTCAGCACACCCGCGGCTATCTCGTTGCCAACCACGTCTGAGATTGATGTTCCCGCAGACTGGCCATGGGTGTTTGGGGCGAGCCATTTGGAGGATTCTCTCCTATTGCAGGAGGAACGGAGTTTGCCGGAGGCTACAGCCACGTTGTTTACTGTTGGTGATGGTGGTGGTGGTGGCGCAGAACGGGGGACGTTGAGTGCGGTCGACCGATTCCGTGAGAGCATTGCGTTCATGCTTCAGCCGTCTTCGGATCGCCGCCAACAGTTCTTCTCTCCCACTCGGGCATACCGTCAACATGGCTTCTTGTCAGCAAACCAGCAGTTTCTGCTGCCCGTGAGCACGGCTCACCTGCTCACTGGGGCAGAGAAGGCCCTGAAGAAAATTGTGCAAGAGATGATGAAGGCTGTTCGGGGGCGTCTTGACATGGGGAACGAGACCGCAGAGGACTGTATGGGTGGTGCGGGGATATTGAGGACTCTCCGAGTCGTTGCTCTTGACGCGTTGAATATATCCCAGCTGAAAGAAGTGGAAATGAGGATGCGGCTCGCTGAGGGTCCGATCTCTATTGTCTGGCGGAATGGCGGCAACGCGGACGGCGGCTTTACGGCGCTCTTTACTGGCATTCTTGCGTGCCTGCAGTTCATCACGGAGGGCGTTGTGCC
>NW_893184.1:0-755 GCF_000209065.1 Trypanosoma cruzi | reverse complement strand
CCAGTGTGTGAACACGCAAACAGACATTGAAAGAGAGTGTCTCTGACCACCACCATTCATAATTCGAAACAAAAATTTAGACCACAGCGTGTGGTGCAGCAGCCACTCGAAAACGATCCGCCGAGTGCAGCACCCCTGTGGGCAGGAGCTCGCGAAATTCCTCCAAGCAGCGGATAGTTCAGGGTTGTTTGGCGTCCAGTGTGTGAACACGCAAACAGACATTGACAGAGAGTGTCTCTGACCACCACCATTCATAATTCGAAACAGAAATTTAGACCACAGCGTGTGGTGCAGCAGCCACTCGAAAACGATCCGCCGAGTGCAGCACCCCTGTGGGCAAGAGCTCGAGAAATTCCTCCAAGCAGCGGATAGTTCCGGGTTGTTTGGCGTCCAGTGTGTGAACACGCAAACAGACATTGACAGAGAGTGTCTCTGACCACCACCATTCATAATTCGAAACAAAAATTTAGACCACAACGTGCGGTGCAGCAGCCACTCGAAAACGATCCGCCGAGTGCAGCACCCCTGTGGGCAAGATCTCGCGAAATTCCTCCAAGCAGCGGATGGTTCCGGGTTGTTTGGCGTCCAGTGTGTGAACACGCAAACAGACATTGACAGAGAGTGTCTCTGACCACCACCATTCATAATTCGAAACAAAAATTTAGACCACAACGTGCGGTGCAGCAGCCACTCGAAAACGATCCGCCGAGTGCAGCACCCTCTGTGGGCAGGAGCTCGCGAAATTCCTCCTAAGC
>NW_893183.1:0-755 GCF_000209065.1 Trypanosoma cruzi | reverse complement strand
GCCGACTGCAGCACCATTGTGGGCAGGAGCTCGCGCCATTCCTCCCAGCAGCGGATTGTTCCGGGTTGTTTGGTGTCCAGTGTGTGCACCCGCTAACATACATTGTAAGAGAGTGCCTCTGACTCCCGCCCTTCATAATTCGAAACAAAAACATAGACCCCAACGTGTGGTGCAGCAGCCGCTCGAAAACGATCCGCCGAGTGCAGCACCATTGTGGGCAGGAGCTCGCGAAATTCCTCCAAGCAGCGGATAGTTCAGGGTTGTTTGGTGTCCAGTGTGTGAACACGCAAACATACATTGAAAGAGAGTGCCTCTGACTCCCGCCCTTCATAATTCGAAACAAAAACATAGACCACAACGTGTGGTGCAGCAGCCGCTCGAAAACGATCCGCCGACTGCAGCACCATTGTGGGCAGGAGCTCGCGAAATTCCTCCAAGCAGCGGATAGTTCCGGGTTGTTTGGTGTCCAGTGTGTGCACACGCAAACATACATTGAAAGAGAGTGCCTCTGACTCCCGCCATTCATAATTCGAAACAAAAATTTAGACCACAGCGTGTGGTGCAGCAGCCGCTCGAAAACGATCCGCCGACTGCAGCACCATTGTGGGCAGGAGCTCGCGAAATTCCTCCAAGCAGCGGATAGTTCAGGGTTGTTTGGTGTCCAGTGTGTGCACACGCAAACATACATTGAAAGAGAGTGCCTCTGACTCCCGCCATTCATAATTCGAAACAAAAATTTAGACCACAGCGTGTGG
>NW_893182.1:0-755 GCF_000209065.1 Trypanosoma cruzi | reverse complement strand
GTCCAGTGTGGAACACGCAAACAGATATTGACAGAGAGTGCCTCTGACTCCCACCATTCACAATGGAAACAAAAATTTAGACCACAACGTGTGATGCAGCGGCCGCTCGAAAGCGATCAGCCGAGTGCAGCACCCTTGTGGGCAAGAGCTCGCGAAATTCCTCCAAGCAGCGGATAGTTCAGGGTTGTTTGGTGTCCAGCGTGTGAACACGCAAACAGATATTGACAGAGAGTGTCTGTGACTCCCATCATTCACAATCGGAAACAAAAATTTGGACCACAACGTGTGATGCAGCGGCCGCTCGAAAACGATCAGCCGAGTGCAGCACCCGTGTGGGCAAGAGCTCGCGAAATTCCTCCAAGCAGCGGATAGTTCAGGGTTGTTTGGTGTCCAGTATATAAACACGCAAACAGATATTGACAGAGAGTGCCTCTGACTCCCACCATTCACAATCGGAAACAAAAATTTGGACCACAACGTGTGATGCAGCGGCCGCTCGAAAACGATCAGCCGAGTGCAGCACCCTTGTGGGCAAGAGCTCGCGAAATTCCTCCAAGCAGCGGATAGTTCAGGGTTGTTTGGTGTCCAGTGTGTGAACACGCAAACAGATATTGACATAGAGTGCCTCTGACTCCCACCATTCACAATCGGAAACAAAAATTTGGACCACAACGTGTGATGCAGCGACCGCTCGAAAACGATCAGCCGAGTGCAGCACCCGTGTGGGCAAGAGCTCGCGAAATTCCTCCAAGCAG
>NW_893181.1:0-755 GCF_000209065.1 Trypanosoma cruzi | reverse complement strand
CCGGGGCCGACATCCCGGACCCTGACCCCTCCCCAGTGTGGCCTGGGAGGGGGGGGGGGGGTTTTTGTACACGGTCCCAAGTGCCGCGAAGGACCCCTCATCAAAATTGAAAACCGTTGTGGAACACAACTCCTTTCAACTAACGCTATTATTGATACAGTTTTTGTACTATATTGGTACGGGAAGCTTCCAACCCGCCTTTGGCGGTTATGTTTGGTCAATTTTTTTTGACCGGGGTTTACGGACCCCTTTTTTTTTTTTTTTTGTGGGTCTGTCCGCCATATCCATATACCCCTATATATATATACCCATATATATATAGCCCCGTACCCCCTCGTGCGGCTGCCCCCCCCCCCCCACGTTGCGTGTCCGCCACCTCCTTCGGGCCCCCTCATTTTCGCTTCATGGCTGCTATTGCCTGCATCTTTGTTTTGTTTTGTGTTTTCTCCGTCTCGTTCCTTTTATTCGCCTTTTCTCCGCGTATGCCGCGCTTCTTCCTGTGTTTTCCGGTGTTTTTGCCTTGCTCGCACACTCGGCTGCATTTGCTGTTCCACACTCGCCATGTGCGTCTTTTCCGCCCCCTGACGCCGTCCACGGCGCTATCCCGGGGCCGACGTCCCGGACCCTGACCCCTCCCCAGTGTGGCCTGGGAGGGGGGGGGGGGGTTTTTGTACACGGTCCCAAGTGCCGCGAAGGACCCCTCATCAAAATTGAAAACCGTTGTGGAACACAACTCCTTTCAACTAACGCTATTA
>NW_893180.1:0-755 GCF_000209065.1 Trypanosoma cruzi | reverse complement strand
GGTCGGTGTCAGATTTTACCCTACGAAGTACAGCGTCGCATCACAGTGGTGGCCGCCTCAGTTTCCTCTTGCACAACACTGGCGGACACCACCGGCACCAAGGTAGAACACCAGGGCGGGTCCGTGTAAATTGTGCGTCGCGGCATATGCCCGCGGCCTGCATGCGCCCAGTCAGCAATCGTAGCGACGTTCTCGTCCGAGTGTATCAGATCAAACTGTGCTTTTGAATAATGTCATTTCGTGGCATCACAGATGGCGCACAGCCAGGCGAGGCAGCACAGCGCATGTTCCCGATGCTCGCAGGGGGCGAGGGACTGGAGCGATACTGCGGTGAGAAAATAAAAATAAGAGGGGGAAAAAAAAAAGAAGATGCAAGGAAGGGAGGGGAGGGCCGCAGGACGTCCGTCAGAGTGGTGCATGATGATGTCTCATTCAGTGGGTCATGCCATATTTTACCTGAATATCGTGTTATGCATCAGCGACGTCGCGAACGCATACAAACACAGAAAAAGAGAAAAAGAGGCGCCTCCTCCGCTTCTCCCTGCTGCCGCGGGAAATACATCTCGTGCCTCTTGAACCTGCGGTGCTGACGGGATCGCAACCACCACATTACCTGAGGGCACTGCTTCGGCCGAATTCCAACAAGGTGGGGCACGGGGGAAGAGGGAGGTGATGATAACAGCGCGGATTTGGCGACACCTTCTCAGACAACGCGCGAGCAGCGCCCACCACTGGGGTAGTGCGTGCCCGCGCCA
>NW_893179.1:0-755 GCF_000209065.1 Trypanosoma cruzi | reverse complement strand
CACAGGAATCCGTGCGCTTCTTTTTGTTTTTACGTAATAAATAATAGAAAATAATGAACATTTGTTTTGCTTCATTTGCTTCAGCTGTGCTGCTTTGTGCTTCATTTTGCTGCTCCCTTTACCCGTCACGTTGAAGGAATCCCAGACACACTCATATGCACGACACGTCCAGTACTGTTTGCGTGGACGCATGTCTGAGGATGGGTGCATGCACACTGGATCCATTTGTTGCGGCTTCTTTTTTTTCGTGTTTTTATATTTTCAATTTCTTTCTTCTTGCTTGCTGTTCCTTTTTCTTTTAGCTTGCCGCGGGACGTTGTGTGTGTTCTTTAATGATTTAAATTTCTTAATTTTTTCTTTTGTTTTTTTCTTTCATCCCTCTTTTTTGCTTTTGGGGGCAATCACGATGGACGTTTTTTTTTTCTACTCTTCCCTCTTTAATTGTTTGTTGCCGCACTCTTCCTGCGAGGGGTGCCGTGTGTTTGCCGCCCAACTGCTCCACTCGCACACCCACCGACACGCTCATGACGACGGCCCTGTGCGCCTCGCCTGCTGCACGCATGAGGGGGGCCGCGACGAACGGCGCGCTGAGGGAGCCGTGACGTGTGGGCGTGCGACGAGGGCCTGTGGGGCGGAGCACACATTTCTTCCCTCTTGTTTTGTTTTCTTGCGGCCAGGGCGGGCAGACACCCGCAGCGCCACACACACAGCCACACCCTGCCGCCGTGTTTTTCTTTTTCTTTTTTGTTTCTTTT
>NW_893178.1:0-754 GCF_000209065.1 Trypanosoma cruzi | reverse complement strand
TGAATGGTGGGAGTAGAGACACACTCTGTCATATCTGTTTGCGTGTCACACACTGGACACCAAACAACCCTTAACTATCCGCTGCTTGGAGGAATTTCGCGAGCTCTTGCCCACACGGGTGCTGCACTCGGCTGATCGTTTTCGAGCGGCTGCTGCATCACACGTTGTGGTCTAAATTTTTGTTTCCAATTATGAATGGTGGGAGTCAGAGACACTCTCTGTCAATATCTGTTTGCGTGTTCATGCACTGGACACCAAACAACCCTGAATTATCCGCTGCTTGGAGGAATTTCGCGAGCTCTTGCCCACGAGGGTGCTGCACTCGGCTGATCGTTTTCGAGCGGCTGCTGCATCACACGTTGTGGTCTAAATTTTTGTTTCCAATTATGAATGGTGGGAGTCAGAGACACTCTCTGTCAATATCTGTTTGCGTGTTCATGCACTGGACACCAAACAACCCTTAATTATCCGCTGCTTGGAGGAATTTCGCGAGCTCTTGCCCACGAGGGTGCTGCACTCGGCTGATCGTTTTCGAGCGGCTGCTGCATCACACGTTGTGGTCTAAATTTTTGTTTCCAATTATGAATGGTGGGAGTCAGAGACACTCTCTGTCAATATCTGTTTGCGTGTTCATGCACTGGACACCAAACAACCCTTAATTATCCGCTGCTTGGAGGAATTTCGCGAGCTCTTGCCCACGAGGGTGCTGCACTCGGCTGATCGTTTTCGAGCGGCTGCTGCATCACACGTTGTG
>NW_893177.1:0-754 GCF_000209065.1 Trypanosoma cruzi | reverse complement strand
ACGTGTGGTGCAGCAGCCGCTCGAAAACGATCCGCCGAGTGCAGCACCATTGTGGGCAAGAGCTCGCGAAACTCCTCCAAGAAGCGGATAATTCAGGGTTGTTTGGTGTCCAGTGTGTGCACACGCAAACATACATTGAAAGAGAGTGTCTCTGACTCCCGCCATTCATAATTCGAAACAAAAATTTAGACCACAGCGTGTGGTGCAGCAGCCGCTCGAAAACGATCCGCCGACTGCAGCACCCTTGTGGGCAAGAGCTCGCGAAATTCCTCCAAGAAGCGGATAATTCAGGGTTGTTTGGCGTCCAGTGTGTGCACACGCAAACATACATTGAAAGAGAGTGTCTCTGACTCCCGCCATTCATAATTCGAAACAAAAATTTAGACCACAACGTGTGGTGCAGCAGCCGCTCGAAAACGATCCGCCGAGTGCAGCACCCTTGTGGGCAGGAGCTCGCGAAACTCCTCCAAGAAGCGGATAATTCAGGGTTGTTTGGTGTCCACTGTGTGCACACGCAAACATACATTGAAAGAGAGTGCCTCTGACTCCCGCCATTCATAATTCAAGACAAAAATTTAGACCACAGCGTGTGGTGCAGCAGCCGCTCGAAAACGATCCGCCGACTGCAGCACCCTTGTGGGCAAGAGCTCGCGAAATTCCTCCAAGCAGCGGATAATTCAGGGTTGTTTGGTGTCCAGTGTGTGCACACGCAAACATACATTGAAGGAGAGTGTCTCTGACTCCCGCCATTCAT
>NW_893176.1:0-754 GCF_000209065.1 Trypanosoma cruzi | reverse complement strand
GCTACTCGCCGCGTCAGTGCCCGAGGACACACACCCCGGTTTCGCCGTCGCCACTACCGATGATTTTTGGCCTGGCTGCTGTTCTTCCCTGCGGGAGGACCGGAGATGGAAGATCGTCAATCGATTCGACATGTCAGCCAGGACACAGCTGCCGTCGGCTGTACGATTGAAGCAAAAGCCGTTACGCTGTACCTGACAAGGCATCATGTAGTGTGTGCAGGTAAAGTTATGAGGGGAATGCATGTTCACCAGCGCCAGCTGCTTCCTGTCGTCAAACACGGCAAACGTTTCTCGTGAGCTTTCCATCGCGACAATAGATCCATCAATGACAAACTTGCGCAACAAGTTTGGTTCTGCTACACCCGTAAGGAGCCACTGGTACACCCCCTTTGTAGATGCGGCCACGAGAACACTGACATTTTCCTCAACGGTTGCGTCAAGGAGATGCAATGCCTTCACTGGCTCACCCTCGCAACACGCCCATGATGGAGTGCTGCGGTTTCTTAATGTGCATGCCGCTACCATTGTTGGTTCCGTGGTAAAGGTGAACCATCCGCCAGAGCCAACGGAGCATAAACTGTTCTCACTAACCGGTTGAGTCAGGGTTCGCAGGGTTGTGCAATTCCGCTGTAGTGTTGCCTCCAGTGATTCCACGTCAAAGCGCTCAATGAGGGAGGAGCTGTCAAGAATTGCCGCATGCGTTTCGTAAAGGACAAGCAGATCAGGCCGCTGACTCTCGGCGTTAATAAAGAAA
>NW_893175.1:0-754 GCF_000209065.1 Trypanosoma cruzi | reverse complement strand
TTTTTATTTCTTGCGGCGGCCAACCCCGGCAGTAAGGACAAAAAAAAGAATCGCGTTTTCTTTAATGTTTTTCCTGTTTGGGGGCGGGGATCTTTGTTTTCTATGATTGCCTCTTTTTTTTTGTCTGTTCCAGGTTGGTTTTGAGGACGCTTGATGTGCCTGCTGGGTGATCGCCGGCTTTTTTATTGGTGATTGCGTATTTTTGGCTTACCGGTGTGCCGCTCAGCGCCATTTTGTTTTACTTCTTTTCTGCTTATTGGGGCGTGTTGTTATTCGTCACGCGTCAGCACACACCGAGCAACATGTCAAAAAAAAAAAAATGCAGGTTTTTTCCCCCTCGCGAGGGCCTCGGCAGCCACAATCCTGTGCGTGCGTGCATTCTCAGCGTTTTAAGCACGGCATGTGTGTGCATGTGTGTGTGTGTTTGTCAGCGCCTATACTTGCAGAGCAGCTGTGCGCCACAAGAGAGTCTGAAGAAAGCAACGGCAGAGAGAGGCAGATAGCACACACGCAAATTACTCATATCATCACACACACACACACGCAGCCGCGGAATGGGTGCACTCAACCACAAAATCAAAAAGAAAAACAAAACAAAAAGCCGAAGCGTGGGACTACCAGCGCACACACACTCTCATTGCTCCCGTAAAGCAAAACACACACACAGGGAGAGAGAGAGAGGTCGCCCACTCAATGCAATGAAAACAAAACAGAAACAGTTACGGTGCTCCGCCCAATGCAGCCCAGGCAGGAC
>NW_893174.1:0-754 GCF_000209065.1 Trypanosoma cruzi | reverse complement strand
AAAGGAAAAGCCTCCTGGGAATTATCAAACGCCCCTCTGCCGAAACCCAAAACCGATCATCAAAAAACGAATCCAAAAAAAAGAGAAGAATGGCGGCCAGAAGACGAGTGCATCCACGGATTCACCCGCAAAACAAGGACGAAATAACGAGGATCCTGTATCCACTTCAGACACTGCGGAAAGTGTATCGACTGGCAGTCAAGAACAAGCAGCAACCACATCTTCAAATGAAGGCTCTTCCCCACTTCAGAAGGAAACATCCACTGAAAAGACTACTGTGGGGAATGCTCAACCTTCCGATACTGCACAGACAAAAAAAAGCCAAAGTGGAGATAAGAAAAAGATTGCCGACAGTGACAGCAGCACCGCGGTCTCCCACACCGCCTCCCCTCTTTTGCTTCTTCTTGTTGTTGCGTGTGCGGCTGCGGCTGCGGTGGTGGCCGCGTGAGAGTGAGGGAGAGAGAGCCGTGCACCGCCCGCACACACACTCGTCCTTCTCTCTCTGTGTGTGTGTCCCCTTGCATGGACTCTCGCCCTCACCTCACCCCACGAGGCACACACATAATGTGCCCATTGTATATATGCATGCACACCCATGCAGGCCCGTTGGTGCTCTCTTTTGCACGACACGCACCGCTGCCGTCCTGCCTGGCTGCATGGGCGGAGCACCGTAACTGTTCTGTTTTGTTTTTATTGCATTGAGTGGGCGACCTCTCTCTCTCTCCCTCTGTGTGTGTGTGTTTTGCTTTACGGG
>NW_893173.1:0-754 GCF_000209065.1 Trypanosoma cruzi | reverse complement strand
CGAGAGTCCATGCAAGGGGACACACACACAGAGAGAGAAGGAAGTGTGTGTATGCGGGCGGTGCATGGTCTCTCACACTCACTCTCACGCGGCCACCACCGCAGCCGCAGCCGCACAAACCACGAAACAGATGGAATCAGTGCGATTGCAGAACTCGCACACCGTCCTGCAAACCAGAAGTTTAAAAAGCAATATGAAACAAGAATTCAAAAAAAAAATGGAAAAAACTTAGGCTTCTGCGGGAATCGAACCCGCGTCCCCGGATGACATTGTGAGCGTGTTTGCCACTGAGCTAAAAAAATGCGGTCGCGCGACTCCTTTTCACGTAAAGTATTAATGTCGATCTTCGAACAATCGAGCACATTTGCGTTGTCCCCTGGAAAACGAAAAAGACGTGTTTAGGATGCGCAGCCGCAGCGTGGATACTACTGTAAGTCGTCATATATCTAACGCCCGAGGCCACCGCTGCAGCTTGGATAATTCGACACGTCGTGCTGTATCTAGCGTCCGGGGCAGCCGCTGCAACTTGGATAATTCGACACGTCGTGCTGTATCTAACGTCCGGGGCAGCCGCTGCAACTTGGATAATTCGACACGTCGTGCTGTATCTAACGTCCGGGGCAGCCGCTGCAACTTGGATAATTCGACACGTCGTGCTGTATCGAGCGTCCGGGGCCACCGCCCTGCCATTTTTTATTTCTTGCGGCGGCCAACCCCGGCAGTAAGGACAAAAAAAAGAATCGCGTTTTCTTTA
>NW_893172.1:0-754 GCF_000209065.1 Trypanosoma cruzi | reverse complement strand
ACTATCCGCTGCTTGGAGGAATGTCGCGAGATCTGCCCCACAAGGGTGCTGCAGTCGGATAATCGTTTTCGAGCGGCTGCTGCACCACACGCTGTGGTCTAAATTTTGTTTCGAATTATGAATGGTGGTGGTCAGAGGCACTCTCTTTCAATGTCTGTTTGCGTGTTCACACACTGGACGCCAAACAACCCTGAACTATCCGCTGCTTGGAGGAATGTCGCGAGATCTTGCCCACAAGGGTGCTGCAGTCGGATAATCGTTTTCGAGCGGCTGCTGCACCACACGCTGTGGTCTATGTTTTTGTTTCGAATTATGAATGGTGGTGGTCAGAGGCACTCTCTTTCAATGTCTGTTTGCGTGTTCACACACTGGACGCCAAACAACCCTGAACTATCCGCTGCTTGGAGGAATGTCGCGAGATCTTGCCCACAGGGGTGCTGCACTCGGCGGATCGTTTTCGAGCGGCTGCTGCACCACACGCTGTGGTCTAAATTTTTGTTTCGAATTATGAATGGTGGTGGTCAGAGGCACTCTCTTTCAATGTCTGTTTGCGTGTTCACACACTGGACGCCAAACAACCCTGAACTATCCGCTGCTTGGAGGAATTTCGCGAGATCTTGCCCACAAGGGTGCTGCAGTCGGATAATCGTTTTCGAGTGGCTGCTGCACCACACGCTGTGGTCTAAATTTTTGTTTCGAATTATGAATGGTGGTGGTCAGAGGCACTCTCTTTCAATGTCTGTTTGCGTGTTCA
>NW_893171.1:0-754 GCF_000209065.1 Trypanosoma cruzi | reverse complement strand
AAGAAGGACGAACATTGCGCGACAGCCCCTCGTCCGTTTTTTGAAGGGCGCCTGTATTGTGAGTAATTCCCTCTCGGGCGCACATTGCATGTAGATGCCTCGTGTCCAAAGATATGACAACGTTGGCATCGCACAGTGCGCTGGGTTTCTCGCCAATCGACGAAAAGCTGGGCAGCCCTGGCATAAGCGTCCGTCTGTTGAACAGACGGTGTGTAGACGGGCGCGCAGTTTGGAAAGCCGGATGCCGGGATCGGACGCAATCGTGAGCTGCGTCAGGAATGTATTCAGTAGGGACCTCCCCAAATTCGTGATTCGATCGGTGGGATCCTGCAGGCCTTCCAGCGCGCCGATCCACTCGACCAAATTGTCAAAGGCAAGTTTAACCTGCTCGTTGTCCTGTTGCCAGCATTGGTATGCGCACCGGAGGTCGATAATGACTCCGGAGGCGCCCTCATTCCATACACGCGAGGGCCACGTAGTGACGTCGAATGCGCAGAAACTGCGGTCCTCCTCCATGGGTAATCGGGCGTCCAGGGGAGAAGTGCGGGAGGGCAACGGCGTGGAGGGGTGGAAATGTGGTCTCGCAGCATTACCGTGAGGGGGCCTGTAAGCCGCCGAACTGCGTCGGGCCGCACTGCTAGGCACGCCTCCAGCCATCAAGATATCCCTTGGATACGGTATTGTGGTTACGCCAGCGTCGGCAACTTGTCGAGTGGCGGGGGCCTCGTCCCGCCCCGCCTTCTCCGCATCCCGC
>NW_893170.1:0-754 GCF_000209065.1 Trypanosoma cruzi | reverse complement strand
CAAATTTTTGTTTCCGATTGTGAATGGTGGGAGTCAGAGGCACTCTCTGTCAATATCTGTTTGCGTGTTCACACACTGGACACCAAACAACCCTGAACTATCCGCTGCTTGGAGGAATTTCGCGAGCTCTTGCCCACACGGGTGCTGCACTCGGCTGATCGTTTTTGAGCGGCTGCTGCATCACACGTTGTGGTCTAAATTTTTGTTTCCGATTGTGAATGGTGGGAGTCAGAGGCACTCTCTGTCAATATCTGTTTGCGTGTTCACACACTGGACACCAAACAACCCTGAATTATCCGCTGCTTGGAGGAATTTCGCGAGCTCTTGCCCACACGGGTGCTGCACTCGGCTGATCGTTTTCGAGCGGCCGCTGCATCACACGTTGTGGTTCAAATTTTTGTTTCCGATTGTGAATGGTGGGAGTCAGAGGCACTCTCTGTCAATATCTGTTTGCGTGTTCACACACTGGACACCATACAACCCTGAACTATCCGCTGCTTGGAGGAATTTCGCGAGCTCTTGCCCACACGGGTACTGCACTCGGCTGATCGTTTTCGAGCGGCTGCTGCATCACACGTTGTGGCCCAAATTTTTGTTTCCGATTGTGAATGGTGGGAGCCAGAGGCACTCTCTGTCACTATCTGTTTGCGTGTTCACACACTGGACACCAAACAACCCTGAACTATCCGCTGCTTGGAGGAATTTCGCGAGCTCTTGCCCACACGGGTGCTGCACTCGGCTGATTTTTTCGAGC
>NW_893169.1:0-754 GCF_000209065.1 Trypanosoma cruzi | reverse complement strand
GCCATAGCCCTGCATAAATGTCAAGAGGGACAAAACGCACTTGATTTGCTCGCTGGAGAGAGAAAGCTCACATGGGGAGACAGACACGCCACATGACACACTTGAAAAATCCTCCGTGCGAGCAACCACCAGCACAGAGAGCCGATTCCGTAAAAGTGAAACATGCGATTGCGAAGAAAATTCCCAGAGAGAGAGCTGCTGTATCCCTGATCGAGCCTCCAGGAAAGCCTCCCCTGTTGTTTCCCGCCTTGACACAACAGAAGTGCTATCAAGGATAAAGCTTATCAATGGCGCCCCACCACTCGGTGGACACAATTCAACAGGAATGATGGACACTCTCACAAGTGCCTTCCACCTGGCAACTGAAAAGCCGCGTGTTTTCACAGGCGATGGGTACTCTCGCACTGAAGCCTCGGAAAAGGGTACTTCGGCGTTCCACACTCCTCTCAGGCAACGCATTGTGCCAAACAACAAAACGGGTATACTCACACTCCCTACTCGCAAGGACAAGCTCAGTGTTGCGTAGTCATCCCTGTGCCTCAGCGTCCAATCCAAGTCCAAATCCATACGAGAAACCAGACCGTGTAGGGCACCTTTTTCCATAAATTCAAGCCGTCCTCGTTGCAAGCGCAGATGAGAGACGGTCTTCTTGAAGCATGTGAAAAAACGCAGTTCCACCGTTGAGAGATTCAGGGTGAGTCTGCACTCATCGCGCAGTGTTAAGCATACAGCACCGCGAGAAAAAAGAATAAAA
>NW_893168.1:0-754 GCF_000209065.1 Trypanosoma cruzi | reverse complement strand
CGGATAGTTCCGGGTTGTTCGGCGTCCAGTGTGTGAACACGCAACCAGACATTGAAAGAGAGTGTCTCTGACCACCACCATTCATAATTCGAAACAAAAATTTAGACCACAACGTGCGGTGCAGCAGCCGCTCGAAAACGATTATCCGAGTGCAGCACCGTTGTGGGCAGGAGCTCGCGAAATTCCTCCAAGCAGCGGATAGTTCCGGGTTGTTTGGCGTCCAGTGTGTGAACACGCAAACAGACATTGAAAGAGAGTGTCTCTGACCACCACCATTCATAATTCGAAACAAAAATTTAGACCACAACGTGCGGTGCAGCAGCCACTCGAAAACGATCCGCCGAGTGCAGCACCCTTGTGGGCAAGATCTCGCGAAACTCCTCCAAGCAGCGGATAGTTCAGGGTTGTTTGGCGTCCAGTGTGTGAACACGCAAACAGACATTGAAAGAGAGTGTCTCTGACCACCACCATTCATAATTCGAAACAAAAATTTAGACCACAACGTGCGGTGCAGCAGCCGCTCGAAAACGATCCGCCGAGTGCAGCACCCATGTGGGCAAGATCTCGCGAAACTCCTCCAAGCAGCGGATAGTTCAGGGTTGTTTGGCGTCCAGTGTGTGAACACGCAAACAGACATTGACAGAGAGTGCCTCTGACCACCACCATTCATAATTCGAAACAAAAATTTAGACCACAACGTGCGGTGCAGCAGCCGCTCGAAAACGATCCGCCGAGTGCAGAACCCATGTGGGCA
>NW_893167.1:0-754 GCF_000209065.1 Trypanosoma cruzi | reverse complement strand
GGTCTAAATTTTTGTTTCGAATTATGAATGGTGGTGGTCAGAGGCACTCTCTTTCAATGTCTGTTTGCGTGTTCACACACTGAACGCCAAACAACCCGGAACTATCCGCTGCTTGGAGGAATTTCGCGAGATCCTGCCCACAACGGTGCTGCACTCGGCGGATCGTTTTCGAGCGGCTGCTGCACCACACGCTGTGGTCTAAATTTTTGTTTCGAATTATGAATGGTGGTGGTCAGAGACACTCTCTTTCAATGTCTGTTTGCGTGTTCACACACTGGACGCCAAACAACCCGGAACTATCCGCTGCTTGGAGGAATTTCGCGAGATCCTGCCCACAACGGTGCTGCACTCGGCGGATCGTTTTCGAGCGGCTGCTGCACCACACGCTGTGGTCTAAATTTTTGTTTCGAATTATGAATGGTGGTGGTCAGAGACACTCTCTTTCAATGTCTGTTTGCGTGTTCACACACTGAACGCCAAACAACCCGGAACTATCCGCTGCTTGGAGGAATTTCGCGAGATCCTGCCCACAACGGTGCTGCACTCGGCGGATCGTTTTCGAGCGGCTGCTGCACCACACGCTGTGGTCTAAATTTTTGTTTCGAATTATGAATGGTGGTGGTCAGAGGCACTCTCTTTCAATGTCTGTTTGCGTGTTCACACACTGAACGCCAAACAACCCGGGAACTATCCGCTGCTTGGAGGAATTTCGCGAGATCCTGCCCACAACGGTGCTGCACTCGGCGGATCGTTT
>NW_893166.1:0-754 GCF_000209065.1 Trypanosoma cruzi | reverse complement strand
AGAAAGCCACAGTAAGCGGGCACGTCGCATATCCACAAGCTGTGCCTCCGCCCTTTTCTCTCCACGCAAAACGCAGGTACAGAGACCCTCTGCTCAGCGGGTTTCCTTTACCCTTCTAGACGTCTTTTTGTGGTTCTCTAGCCCTGCTGATGGCATCAATAATCGCAGCCTCCCCAATCAATACGGCGCAGTGAAACGTGACCGCAACGTAGTCCGAGCCCCTTCCTTAATTCCCTCCTATGCTCCTCTTGCAAAAAAAAAAAAAACAAGACACAGAAAGAAGAAACATCACCGTCAGAGAAATCATCGGCGGTGCAGTGCAGTGGAGAAGGCAATGCTGTTGTGCCAGTGTTCGCTGTTGGTATGTATGTATATATATATATATGTTTGCTTGCTTGTTTGTTTGCTTGTGTTTTCTTTTTTTTTTTTGGCCAAGAGAAAAAATGCACAAAAACGCGTCTGAGCCCAGTAAGTAGAAAGGGGGAAAAAGGGAAAAAAACAAGGGCAAAGAAAGGCGAGAAAACCCCCCCCCCCCCCGATGGCCCACAATATATTCTGGCACCTCGCCACACTATTCCGAGTAATCAATAATTTATTTTCATCCTTTTTTTTTTCTTGTTTTTATTCCTGTCGCACTGGTTCCTTCAATGTCAGCCCTCCATCCACAAAAACTGTCCGTCCCTCCTCTACCCTGCCTCCCTTCCTTTTTGGGGCCTCGCCGCCTCCCTCGTCGCCTCTCGCATGTATTTTTTTC
>NW_893165.1:0-754 GCF_000209065.1 Trypanosoma cruzi | reverse complement strand
TTGAAAGACGCACAGAAACGCATGCACGCACGGAAACAATTATTACTCACATCAAAAAATGGCATAATTCCCTATTCAAACAAAAAAAAAATAAGACGAGCGTTCTATTGAAACGATTGAGAAGAGAATAATCCGTATTATTTTTAAAAATCCACAGGCCACACCATTCATTTCGCATGCCCCTTCTGTTTCCCCCCACATACACACACACAAAAAAAAAAAAAAAAAAAAAAGAACGGTAAAAAAAAGCGCTTGCTCCTGTAATATTTGCTTCGTGTCCTAAAAATTAAGCTCCTGCTCCTATAGCAGACTCAAGCCACAGATGGGCCGCTTTATATCGCATTTCTCCTGAGCCAAATGAAGGGTGTAGCACTTCTTCTAACAGAGATCGCATCAAAAAGTAAAATATAATAATAATAATAATAATAATAATAATAATAATAATAAAAATTAAATTGATAATGATTGCACCATAAAATTACAAAAATGGGGAGAGAACAAAATGAATCTCGCGCAGCTACATGTCTCGCAATTCATCTACTTCCAATAGACATGGCGACGCCGCCTCTGCAGAACTTGTTGCAGCAACTACTTCCCGCCACCGGAGTTCGTCGCTGCTGACAAAGCGCGGCAATATAGGACGGTTCACCACCTTCGACGCCATGGTCAGGGCCCGCAACGTCTGGCGGCTCTCGCTAACGCTTTCCACTGCAGAAGAAAGGGTACCAAAAATGGTAGTCAGTGCATTCCCACC
>NW_893164.1:0-754 GCF_000209065.1 Trypanosoma cruzi | reverse complement strand
GTGTGTGAACACGCAAACAGATATTGACAGAGAGTGTCTCTGACTCCCACCATTCACAATCGGAAACAAAAAATTGGACCACAACGTGTGATGCAGCAACCGCTCGAAAACGATCAGCCGAGTGCAGCACCCGTGTGGGCAAGAGCTCGCGAAATTCCTCCAAGCAGCGGATAGTTCAGGGTTGTTTGGTGTCCAGTGTGTGAACACGCAAACAGATATTGACAGAGTGTGTCTCTGACTCCCACCATTCATAATTGGAAACAAAAATTTGGACCACGACGTGTGATGCAGCAGCCGCTCGAAAACGATCAGCCGAGTGCAGCACCCTTGTGGGCAAGAGCTCGCGAAATTCCTCCAAGCAGCGGATAGTTCAGGGTTGTTTGGTGTCCAGTGTGTGAACACGCAAACAGATATTGACAGAGTGTGTCTCTGACTCCCACCATTCACAATCGGAAACAAAAATTTGGACCACAACGTGTGATGCAGCAGCCGCTCGAAAACGACCAGCCGAGTGCAGCACCCGTGTGGGCAAGATCTCGCGAAATTCCTCCAAGCAGCGGATAGTTCAGGGTTGTTTGGTGTCCAGTGTGTGAACACGCAAACAGATATTGACAGAGAGTGTCTCTGACTCCCACCATTCACAATCGGAAACAAAAATTTGGACCACAACGTGTGATGCAGCAGCCGCTCGAAAACGATCAGCCGAGTGCAGCACCCTTGTGGGCAAGAGCTCGCGAAATCCTCCAAGCAGCGC
>NW_893163.1:0-754 GCF_000209065.1 Trypanosoma cruzi | reverse complement strand
TTAACTGTTCCTGAAAACATTCGCTTTGTTCAACTACTGAAAGGGCACATATCTGATCCTGCCGAGTTGAGAGCGGAGGAGAAAATACTCCTTTCTGCAATGCAACTTACAGATTTGCGTCGTGAACGGGCTGGACGCCTAACGACTGGAGTGGCCCGGAAGCTTGCTGTTGCCATGGCCCTGGCTGGTGGATCGCATACGATATTTTTTGACGAACCAACTGCCTCCACGGATATTTCATCACGACAAGAAATTTGGCATCTTCTTTCTCAGAATGCGAGGGGACGATGTATTGTCGTCTCCACCAGTGAAGTGGAGGACGTGGATGTCTTTGCTGACCATATTACTGTTCTTCACGGCGGGAGAGTCTGCCTCACAGGAACTCCCGAATACCTTCGATGGAAACTAAGAGGTGGTTGGGTTGTGACTGTCTGTCGTGCTGCAAATACTGAACTGGAAACCATTTTAAATCGAGTTCGCTCCGTGGCTCCAGATGCGATACTCGTAAGTAATGTTGGCCACGAAATATCTTTTCAGGTGACGGAACGTGTTGCCCTTCATACACTGCCGGTTATGCTGACGGAATTGAGGTCCGCGAGGGAGTCCGGTCTCATCTCAAACATCACCGTTTCAGATGCAAGCTTGGGTGAGTCCTTTGTCCGCTTAACACGCATGTTGAATCTTCGAGAGTCTCATGATCTCCATGACCCAGCAACAGAAGGTCCCGTAGCGGAAGACGCCTACGCGTTGATGC
>NW_893162.1:0-754 GCF_000209065.1 Trypanosoma cruzi | reverse complement strand
CCATTTCCACTGATATCGAAGAGGTACTGTTTAAAGGAAGAGTTCGCGTCAATGAAATGAGGCTGAACGACTTTCTTACGAGGGAACTGGACGGCAGGGGCGTTGTGGACACCAATCGGGATGTCTTGCCGGAGGAGTTTTTCAAGGACCCCACGAAGTATATCCGTGATAAAGGAGCGTTGAACGAAATGCAGGCATCGGGTCATTATTTGGGTGTGAAGCGAGCTGTGAAGGGTGAAGTGATCTTCGACGAGGATACACGCAGGCTATGCGGTAGGGGTGTCAACAATCTACCGGGGTGGTCATTGGCTGCTGCGGAGGTAAAGCAGCTGTTCATAACTCCACTAAACATTTCTTGGACGCGGCTGCCGAGGAGGCGAGGAAACCAACGACGACGAGCGCACCGGAGAAACTGGAAGGATGCTACGAGTCTGTGCACAATGCGAGGCGGGGCCATGCGGTGGAACTTCCGGACTGCGTGGAGCGAACGAAAACGGGGACGGGAATGGGGGTGCGTGAGGGGAAACCAGAACAGTCATGGCCGTACAGGGAGGCTGACGACGCTATCGAAGAGGATGACGGTGTGTTGCAATTCGGTGCGGCACCTCCCGTGTTGATGGTGCTTGCCTCGGAGAAGGGATGGCCGTACTCGTGGCATACGATACAGGATCTTCCTAAGAACGTTTTTGCAAACTGTGAGGTGGATCGAGTGTGGCAGATCGTCAAGGACGATCTAACCGCGTGCTCAGCCCTC
>NW_893161.1:0-754 GCF_000209065.1 Trypanosoma cruzi | reverse complement strand
ACACTCTCTGTCACTATCTGTTTGCGTGTTCACGCACTGGACACCAAACAACCCTGAATTATCCGCTGCTTGGAGGAATTTCGCGAGCTCTTGCCCACACGGGTGCTGCACTCGGCTGATCGTTTTCGAGCGGCTGCTGCATCACACGTTGTGGTCCAAATTTTTGTTTCCAATTATGAATGGTGAGAGTCAGAGACACTCTCTGTCACTATCTGTTTGCGTGTTCTCACACTGAACACCAAACAACCCTGAATTATCCGCTGCTTGGAGGAATTTCGCGAGCTCTTGCCCACAAGGGTGCTGCACTCGGCTGATCGTTTTCGAGCGGCTGCTGCATCACACGTTGTGGCCCAAATTTTTGTTTCCGATTATGAATGGTGAGAGTCAGAGACACTCTCTTTCAATATCTGTTTGCGTGTTCATGCACTGGACACCAAACAACCCTGAACTATCCGCTGCTTGGAGGAATTTCGCGAGCTCTTGCCCACAAGGGTGCTGCACTCGGCTGATCGTTTTCGAGCGGTGGCTGCATCACACGTTGTGGTCCAAATTTTTGTTTCCAATTATGAATGGTGAGAGTCAGAGACACTCTCTTTCAATATCTGTTTGCGTGTTCATGCACTGGACACCAAACAACCCTGAACTATCCGCTGCTTGGAGGAATTTCGCGAGCTCTTGCCCACACGGGTGCTGCACTCGGCTGATCGTTTTCGAGCGGTCGCTGCATCACACGTTTGGTCCAAATTTTTGTTTC
>NW_893160.1:0-754 GCF_000209065.1 Trypanosoma cruzi | reverse complement strand
TTCGAGCGGCTGCTGCACCGCACGTTGTGGTCTAAATTTTTGTTTCGAATTATGAATGGTGGTGGTCAGAGGCACTCTCTTTCAATGTCTGTTTGCGTGTTCACACACTGGACGCCAAACAACCCTGAACTATCCGCTGCTTGGAGGAATGTCGCGAGATCTTGCCCACAAGGGTGCTGCACTCGCCGGATCGTTTTCGAGCGGCTGCTGCACCACACGCTGTGGTCTAAATTTTTGTTTCGAATTATGAATGGTGGTGGTCAGAGACACTCTCTTTCAATGTCTGTTTGCGTGTTCACACACTGGACGCCAAACAACCCTGAACTATCCGCTGCTTGGAGGAATTTCGCGAGATCTTGCCCACAGGGGTGCTGCACTCGGCGGATCGTTTTCGAGCGGCCGCTGCACCGCACGTTGTGGTCTAAATTTTTGTTTCGAATTATGAATGGTGGTGGTCAGAGGCACTCTCTTTCAATGTCTGTTTGCGTGTTCACACACTGGACGCCAAACAACCCTGAACTATCCGCTGCTTGGAGGAATGTCGCGAGATCTTGCCCACAAGGGTGCTGCACTCGCCGGATCGTTTTCGAGCGGCCGCTGCACCGCACGTTGTGATCTAAATTTTTGTTTCGAATTATGAATGGTGGTGGTCAGAGACACTCTCTTTCAATGTCTGTTTGCGTGTTCACACACTGGACGCCAAAAAACCCTGAACCATCCGCTGCTTGGAGGAATTTCGCGAGATCTTGCCCAC
>NW_893159.1:0-754 GCF_000209065.1 Trypanosoma cruzi | reverse complement strand
TCCAAGCAGCAGATAGTTCAGGGTTGTTTTGGCGTCCAGTGTGTGAACACGCAAAACAGACATTGAAAGAGAGTGTCTCTGACCACCACCATTCATAATTCGAAACAAAAATTTAGACCACAGCGTGTGGTGCAGCAGCCGCTCGAAAACGATCCGCCGAGTGCAGCACCGTTGTGGGCAAGATCTCGCGAAATTCCTCCAAGCAGCGGATAGTTCCGGGTTGTTTGGCGTCCAGTGTGTGAACACGCAAACAGACATTGAAAGAGAGTGTCTCTGACCACCACCATTCATAATTCGAAACAAAAATTTAGACCACAGCGTGTGGTGCAGCAGCCGCTCGAAAACGATCCGCCGACTGCAGCACCGTTGTGGGCAGGAGCTCGCGAAATTCCTCCAAGCAGCGGATAGTTCCGGGTTGTTTGGCGTCCAGTGTGTGAACACGCAAACAGACATTGAAAGAGAGTGTCTCTGACCACCACCATTCATAATTCGAAACAAAAACATAGACCACAACGTGTGGTGCAGCAGCCGCTCGAAAACGATTATCCGAGTGCAGCACCCCTGTGGGCAGGATCTCGCGAAATTCCTCCAAGCAGCGGATAGTTCCGGGTTGCTTGGCGTTCAGTGTGTGAACACGCAAACAGACATTGAAAGAGAGTGTCTCTGACCACCACCATTCATAATTCGAAACAAAAATTTAGACCACAGCGTGTGGTGCAGCAGCCGCTCGAAAACGATTTCGCGAGTGCAGCAC
>NW_893158.1:0-753 GCF_000209065.1 Trypanosoma cruzi | reverse complement strand
ATGGCCGGCCTGCCCTCCGTGAGCGTGGTGCCGTGCGACGGCTGCGCGGCCGCGCTGGCGTGCTTTGATGCGCTGACGGCGTCGTTCTCCGACTGCGTGTGCGGCTGCCGTGCCGGCGGCGTGGGCGACGCGTGCCTGCCGTTCGACGTGCCGCCTGCGAGGGCCGGTGATGGTGGTGGCGGTGGCGCGGAGGGCTGCGTGAGTGGCGTGACGCTGACGGAGTCGGTGACGGTTGGCGGCGTGCGTGCGACGGCGTGCTTCGACTCGGTGGTGTTCAGCGGGCCGATCACTGTGGCGGTGGACCTGCGCTCGATGGACACGTTCGCTGACGCGTTGAACGTGACGCTGTGCCACTGCGTGCTTGCGGGCGGCGCGCAGCTGCGGATTGGCGGCCTCAGCGAGAGCACGGCGCACCTGATGCCCCACGCCCTCGTCAACATGACGAATGTGACTTCACTGGAGGGCACGATTGTGCTGCATGGCGCGATGCCGCCGAACTCGAGTGTGCTGCTGGCGAACTCAACGCTGCGTGCGACGGTTGGCGGGTCGCAGTACGTGCCGACGACCCGTGGCCACGAGAAATTTCGGTACGGCCCCGCGCTTGTCCTGGACGGCGTCCGGCTTCTGTCGACACGGTTTGTCATGAAGCGGTCGATGCTGGTGTGTGGCGGGGGCTTGTGCGCTGCGATCCTCGTGGAGCGCGGCCTCGGCGTGAACCTGTCCAGCGTCTTCTACATGGACAACTGCGCTGTC
>NW_893157.1:0-753 GCF_000209065.1 Trypanosoma cruzi | reverse complement strand
CCAGGCCGAGTGCAGCACCCGTGTGGGGCAAGAGCTCGCGAAATTCCTCCAAGCAGCGGATAGTTCAGGGTTGTTTGGTGTCCAGTGTGTGAACACGCAAACAGATATTGACAGAGAGTGTCTCTGACTCCCACCATTCACAATCGGAAACAAAAATTTGGACCACAACGTGTGATGCAGCGGCCGCTCGAAAACGATCAGCCGAGTGCAGCACCCGTGTGGGCAAGAGCTCGCGAAATTCCTCCAAGCAGCGGATAGTTCAGGGTTGTTTGGTGTCCAGTGTGTGAACACGCAAACAGATATTGACAGAGAGTGCCTCTGACTCCCACCATTCACAATCGGAAACAAAAATTTGGACCACAACGTGTGATGCAGCGGCCGCTCGAAAACGATCAGCCGAGTGCAGCACCCGTGTGGGCAAGAGCTCGCGAAATTCCTCCAAGCAGCGGATAGTTCAGGGTTGTTTGGTGTCCAGTGCATGAACACGCAAACAGATATTGACAGAGAGTGCCTCTGACTCCCACCATTCACAATCGGAAACAAAAATTTGGACCACAACGTGTGATGCAGCGGCCGCTCGAAAACGATCAGCCGAGTGCAGCACCCGTGTGGGCAAGAGCTCGCGAAATTCCTCCAAGCAGCGGATAGTTCAGGTTTGTTTGGTGTCCAGTGTGTGAACACGCAAACAGATATTGACAGAGAGTGCCTCTGACTCCCACCATTCACAATCGGAAACAAAAATTTGGACCACAA
>NW_893156.1:0-753 GCF_000209065.1 Trypanosoma cruzi | reverse complement strand
ACCACAAAATCAAAAAGAAAAACAAAACAAAAAGCCGAAGCGTGGGACTACCAGCGCACACACACTCTCATTGCTCCCGTAAAGCAAAACACACACACAGGGAGAGAGAGAGAAGGGTCGCCCACTCAATGCAATGAAAACAAAACAGAAACAGTTACGGTGCTCCGCCCATGCAGCCAGGCAGGACGGCAGCGGTGCGTGTCGTGCAAAAGAGAGCACCAACGGGCCTGCATGGGTGTGCATGCATATATACAATGGGCACATTATTGTGTGTGCTTCGTGGGGTGAGGCGACGACGAGAGTCCATGCAAGGGGACACACACACAGAGAGAGAAGGAAGTGTGTGTATGCGGGCGGTGCATGGCTCTCTCACACTCACTCTCACGCGGCCACCACCGCAGCCGCAGCCGCACAAACCACGAAACAGATGGAATCAGTGCGATTGCAGAACTCGCACACCGTCCTGCAAACCAGAAGTTTAAAAAGCAATATGAAACAAGAATTCAAAAAAAAAAATGGAAAAAACTTAGGCTTCTGCGGGAATCGAACCCGCGTCCCCGGATGACATTGTGAGCGTGTTTGCCACTGAGCTAAAAAAATGCGGTCGCGCGACTCCTTTTCACGTAAAGTATTAATGTCGATCTTCGAACAATCGAGCACATTTGCGTTGTCCCCTGGAAAACGAAAAAGACGTGTTTAGGATGCGCAGCCGCAGAATGGTTACTACTGTAAGTCGTCATATATCTAACGCCC
>NW_893155.1:0-753 GCF_000209065.1 Trypanosoma cruzi | reverse complement strand
TTGTCCCCTGGAAAACGAAAGCGACATGTTTAGGGTGCACCGCCGCAGCGTGGATACCTCGATTCGTCGTCATATATCTCTCGTACGGGGCCGCAGCCGCAGCGTGAATACTTCGATTCGTCGTCATATATCTCTCGTACGGGGCCGTCGCCGCAGCGTGGATACATCGATTCGTTGTCATGTATCTCTCGTTCGGGGCAGCCGCTGCAACTTGGATAATTCGACACGTCGTCATGTATCTCTCGTCCGGGGCAGCCGCTGCAACTTGGATAATTCGACACGTCGTCATGTATCTCTCGTCCGGGGCAGCCGCTGCAACTTGGATAATTCGACACGTCGTCATGTATCTCTCGTCCGGGGCCACCGCCCTACTCTTTTTTATTCCCTGCGGCGGCCAACCCCGGCAGTAAGGACAAAAAATAGGATCGCGTTTTTTTTTAATGCTTTTCCTGTTTGGGGGGGCGGATCTTTGTTTTCTATGATTGCCCCCCCCCCCTTTTTTTGTCTATTCCAGGTTGGTTTTAGGAGGCTTGATGTGCCTGCTGGGTGATCGCCGGCTTTTTTATTGGTGATTGCGTATTTTTGGCTTACCGGTGTGCCGCTCAGTGCCATTTTGTTTTACTTCTTTTCTGCTTATTGGGGCGTGTTGTTATTCGTCACGCGTCAGCACACACCGAGCAACATGTCAAAAAAACAAAACGCAGGCTTCTTCGCCCCTCGCGAGGGCCTCCGCAGCCACAATCCTGTGCGTGC
>NW_893154.1:0-753 GCF_000209065.1 Trypanosoma cruzi | reverse complement strand
TGTACTTTCTGCGTGCGGTGGTGGAAAGCGGTGTGCTTGACGGCGGAGGCGAGTCGCAGCGGGTTGTGTACAACACCCTACTGGAGCTGTACATGACGCGGGAACTGAAACAGTGCATCCGCCACCAGGTCACGCCAGAGGGGGCGGAGGTGTACACAGTGGAACCGTATGAAAGGCGGCTTGAACAGGCGTTGACATTTATTGAAGCGTACGCCGGTAGTTACGACGACTATCATGCCCTGGCACTGGCGGAACAACAAGAATTTGAGGAAGGCGTGTTGTTATTGTTGCAGCGTCTGCATCTCTCCTCGGATATCATGCAGTACTACGCGAAAAGGTTGGAGGAGGGTGCTACGCCAGCCATACGACGGGCGGCGAGGGAGAAACTTATCGAAACCTGCCGTAGTCGACTGAATAGGGACGGTACCGACAATGACAATAATAGTAATAATAACAATAATAATACTATTGGCGGTCCTGGTGCTGACCATAGTAGAGCGAATAGTGGTAGCAGTAGGGGGAAGACGGATGAATCCACGAAGGAGTTGTGGCTATCGCTTCTCTCGCTGCTTGTCCGCAGCCCGGATACGGAGTGGCAAGACCTCGTGCAGGTGCTGCAATACATTGAGGAGCAGGACCTTCTCTCCCCGCTATCCGTGGTGGAGATACTCAGCACGAACCCGAGGCTGCAGCTTTGCACAGTTCGCGAGTACGCGCTGCGGGTGATGCGGAAGGACGAGCAGCGGACGGAGG
>NW_893153.1:0-753 GCF_000209065.1 Trypanosoma cruzi | reverse complement strand
CGAGATCTTGCCCACAGGGGTGCTGCACTCGGCGGATCGTTTTCGAGTGGCTGCTGCACCACACGCTGTGGTCTAAATTTTTGTTTCGAATTATGAATGGTGGTGGTCAGAGACACTCTCTTTCACTATCTGTTTGTGTGTTCACACACTGGACGCCAAACAACCCGTGAACATCCGCTGCTTGGAGGAATTTCGCGAGATCTTGCCCACAGGGGTGCTGCACTCGGCGGATCGTTTTCGAGTGGCTGCTGCACCACACGCTGTGGTCTAAATTTCTGTTTCGAATTATGAATGGTGGTGGTCAGAGGCACTCTCTTTCAATGTCTGTTTGCGTGTTCACACACTGGACGCCAAACAACCCGGAACCATCCGCTGCTTGGAGGAATTTCGCGAGATCTTGCCCACAGGGGTGCTGCACTCGGCGGATCGTTTTCGAGTGGCTGCTGCACCACACGCTGTGGTCTAAATTTCTGTTTCGAATTATGAATGGTGGTGGTCAGAGGCACTCTCTTTCAATGTCTGTTTGCGTGTTCACACACTGGACGCCAAACAACCCGGAACCATCCGCTGCTTGGAGGAATTTCGCGAGATCTTGCCCACAGGGGTGCTGCACTCGGCGGATCGTTTTCGAGTGGCTGCTGCACCACACGCTGTGGTCTAAATTTCTGTTTCGAATTATGAATGGTGGTGGTCAGAGACACTCTCTGTCAATGTCTGTTTGCGTGTTCACACACTGGACGCCAAACAACCCTG
>NW_893152.1:0-753 GCF_000209065.1 Trypanosoma cruzi | reverse complement strand
CCTGCGGCGGCCAACCCCGGCAGTAAGGACAAAAAACAGGATCGCGTTTTTTTTTAATGCTTTTCCTGTTTGGGGGGGGCGGATCTTTGTTTTCTATGATTGCCCCCCCCCCCTTTTTTTGTCTATTCCAGGTTGGTTTTAGGAGGCTTGATGTGCCTGCTGGGTGATCGCCGGCTTTTTTATTGGTGATTGCGTATTTTTGGCTTACCGGTGTGCCGCTCAGCGCCATTTTGTTTTACTTCTTTTCTGCTTATTGGGGCGTGTTGTTATTCGTCACGCGTCAGCATACACCGAGCAACATGTCAAAAAAACAAAACGCAGGCTTCTTCGCCCCTCGCGAGGGCCTCCGCAGCCACAATCCTGTGCGTGCGTGCATTCTCAGCGTTTTAAACACGGCATGTGTGTGCATGTGCTTGTGTGTTTGGCAGCGCCTATAATTGCAGAGCAGCTGTGCGCCACAAGAGAGTCAGAAGAAAGCAACGGCAGAGAGAGGCAGATAGCACACACGCACAAATTACTCATATCATCACACACAAACACACACACGCAGCCCGCGGAATGGGTGCTCTCAACCACAAAACAATGAAAAACAAAACAAAAAGCCGAAGCGTGGGACGACCAGCACACACACTCTCATTGCTCCCGTAAAGCAAAACACACACACAGGGAGAGAGAGAGAGGTTGCCCACTCAATGCAATAAAAACAAAACAGAAACAGTTACGGTGCTCCGCCCAGCAGTCAGGCAGGACGGC
>NW_893151.1:0-753 GCF_000209065.1 Trypanosoma cruzi | reverse complement strand
ACTATCCGCTGCTTGGAGGAATTTCGCGAGCTCTTGCCCACACGGGTGCTGCACTCGGCTGATCGTTTTCGAGCGGCTGCTGCATCACACGTTGTGGTCCAAATTTTTGTTTCCAATTGTGAATGGTGGGAGTCAGAGGCACTCTCTGTCAATATCTGTTTGCGTGTTCATGCACTGGACACCAAACAACCCTGAACTATCCGCTGCTTGGAGGAATTTCGCGAGCTCTTGCCCACACGGGTGCTACACTCGGCTGATCGTTTTCGAGCGGCTGCTGCATCACACGTTGTGGTCCAAATTTTTGTTTCCGATTGTGAATGGTGGGAGTCAGAGACACTCTCCGTCAATATCTGTTTGCGTGTTCACACACTGGACACCAAACAACCCTGAACTATCCGCTGCTTGGAGGAATTTCGCGAGCTCTTGCCCACACGGGTGCTGCACTCGGCTGATCGTTTTCGAGCGGCCGTTGCATCACACGTTGTGGTCCAAATTTTTGTTTCCGATTATGAATGGTGGGAGTCAGAGGCACTCTCTGTCAATATCTGTTTGCGTGTTCACACACTGGACACCAAACAACCCTGAACTATCCGCTGCTTGGAGGAATTTCGCGAGCTCTTGCCCACACGGGTGCTGCACTCGGCTGATCGTTTTCGAGCGGCTGCTGCATCACACGTTGTGGTTCAAATTTTTGTTTCCCAATTGTGAATGGTGGGAGTCAAGAGGCACTCTCTGTCAATATCTGTTGCGTGT
>NW_893150.1:0-753 GCF_000209065.1 Trypanosoma cruzi | reverse complement strand
GCAATTCCCGACTCAGCTCACACTGAAGTGCTGTGCTTTACACCCCCATCTTTCTTTTTTTTTCTTTTTCTTTTTTTCTTTCTTTGTCCCTCTGCTCTCGACTGCGCGGTTTTGCGGCCCAGCGACGCGCACGCCCGCACACACACACACGCGCTACGATGGAGACATGTTGTTCGAGGTCCAAACAGTTTGAGCGACGCATTGAGAACGGAACAATAAAAATCACCTTTCGGCTGAGCGCCCGCTCCCCTCCCTCCCACTTCCTGCTATTGTTGTCGTTTTTCTTTCTTGCGCAACGGCGCGCACGTAACATCCTGCCCTGTCTGGCGCCCTGCCTGTGCAAACGGTTGGTGGCGGGCCCGCCCGAAAGCGCAAGAGAGAGAAAGAGAAAGAGAGGGCCGAATTGCCCGGAGGTGGGTTGTGGTGGGCGCACGCCGCTGTTGATGGAAGCAACCAACTCTTGTGCGCGAGGGCGCGTGGCCCCGTGAACGCGCTTGCGTGATGGCCAAAAACAAACTCAACAGGTCTGACAGCCGCCCCGCCCGCCGCAACCTCGCCGGCTGGCCCCCGCGCCTCCCCTCGCATGGCCAGGAAAGGCGCGTCTTGAGACCCACCGCTCCGTGACGCTGGGCGCTTGGGTGCATCGGCGCCCCGAGAAAGAGACACGCCGGTCGTGAAGCGCAGCGACCCTTGGGCCGGTGACGCGCTGTCGGTGCCGCGCGTGGCGCCACTGCCCGGTGCGCGAGAGTTGCG
>NW_893149.1:0-753 GCF_000209065.1 Trypanosoma cruzi | reverse complement strand
CACCGCTCTGCTTGGATCGGACACTCACTTGCCCCTGCTTCGCTACAGGCCGCTCCAGATCTGTCAGACGCACCGGTATCACGGAACCGTTGAGGCCAGCGGCTGAACGGACACCATCAACAGCACCAGGGGGAGAAGAGTTCGGCTTATTCTCCGTGCCCACGTCCAATTTTGCAAGGTTGTTCGTGTTATTGTTGCCTTGCGCATTACTGCTGTGGCGGCGCCGTAACTTACGTCTAGCAGAGACCCTATCACCATTTTGTGCCTCACTTGATGATCTTTCATTCGGTCGTTGCAAAGTATTATCGATTCGGGGTTTGCTTAAAGAACACGATCTTTGTGACAGAGCGGCATTAGTGCCTGGGCGCCCCGCGTTCTCACTTTTACCTCCAGAGAAGTATGGGCCCGTGACTCTCGCTGACATATTTGGCCAAACAGCACCTACGGACGGCGAGACTTGCTTGTAGCAGTCACCGCTCGCCTTGTGAATGGGGCCACGCTGCGTTACAACAGTAAGGTGCGATCTGTCCGCGTCGGGCTCCTCGCACTCCGCTTCAGCATCCTGCTGTGGTCGCACGTGGCTGCTGGCCCGCCACCGTAGCGGGACCACTGAGACTGGTGCCACGGCCTGATTTGTCTTGTGAAGATTTACAACAGCAGCTGAGAGGGGCGCACGGCCGCCATTGACTGGGGCGTCTTCAGGTGCTAGCAGGGGGGATGAAATTTCCGAGGATACTAAACACGTCGCCGGCA
>NW_893148.1:0-753 GCF_000209065.1 Trypanosoma cruzi | reverse complement strand
ACACACCAAAATGCACATTGCAGTGGTTTTTGATGCTTCTTTTGTAGCGTGTGCTGGCGGCTCCCGCCTCCTTCTGTGGGCATGAGGAGGAGGAGGAGAGAGGGAGCGCACCGCGAGTCAACTTTGCTGTTGGCGTGATGCACCGCCTATGACTCCTTTGAGTTGGGCACCCAATCCCATTGTGGATGGAATGACTGGAAATGTTGTCGCCGCGTCATGGCTGGGTGAGGATCCGCTTCCGCATGTGGCTGCTTGGGTGATTACTTCGTGTGCGTTGTGCGTTGGCTGCGGGCTGTGGTCGTATCCTGTTGCCCGTGGGATTGAACTGGAGGCGGTGGCGCTGTGTCTCTTCTCATCTTCCATTGTGGATGACTGCTGGCGGTGTGCGTGTTTGTTGTGTGGAGGACTGTCTCGCAGTTTACGCACAAAGTGAGCCATAACCGCTGGTAAAGGCCGCATCTTCTCTGTATTGAGTTTTTGCCTTTGTGTATTGTGTTTGTACGAGTTTTTCGTTCTTTGCATGAGTGCCCGGCGTGTTTTACCGGAGCGTTGGGCGCGACCATCTGCCACGGCCAATTTGTACGGTTGAGCACGCGTGTGCGGGTTAGGGTTAGGGTTAGGGTTAGGGTTAGGGTTAGGGTTAGGGTTAGGGTTAGGGTTAGGGTTAGGGTTAGGGTTAGGGTTAGGGTTAGGGTTAGGGTTAGGGTTAGGGTTAGGGTTAGGGTTAGGGTTAGGGTTAGGGTTAGGGTTAGG
>NW_893147.1:0-753 GCF_000209065.1 Trypanosoma cruzi | reverse complement strand
AACGATCAGCCGAGTGCAGCACCCGTGTGGGCAAGAGCTCGCGAAATTCCTCCAAGCAGCGGATAGTTCAGGGTTGTTTGGTGTCCAGTGTATTACACGCAAACAGATATTGACAGAGTGTGTCTCTGACTCCCACCATTCACAATCGGAAACAAAAATTTGGACCACAACGTGTGATGCAGCGACCGCTCGAAAACGATCAGCCGAGTGCAGCACCCGTGTGGGCAAGAGCTCGCGAAATTCCTCCAAGCAGCGGATAATTCAGGGTTGTTTGGTGTCCAGTGTATTACACGCAAACAGATATTGACAGAGAGTGCCTCTGACTCCCACCATTCACAATCGGAAACAAAAATTTGGACCACAACGTGTGATGCAGCGACCGCTCGAAAACGATCAGCCGAGTGCAGCACCCGTGTGGGCAAGAGCTCGCGAAATTCCTCCAAGCAGCGGATAGTTCAGGGTTGTTTGGTGTCCAGTGTATTACACGCAAACAGGTATTGACAGAGAGTGCCTCTGACTCCCACCATTCACAATCGGAAACAAAAATTTGGACCACAACGTGTGATGCAGCGACCGCTCGAAAACGATCAGCCGAGTGCAGCACCCGTGTGGGCAAGAGCTCGCGAAATTCCTCCAAGCAGCGGATAGTTCAGGGTTGTTTGGTGTCCAGTGTATTACACGCAAACAGATATTGACAGAGAGTGCCTCTGACTCCCACCATTCACAATCGGAAACAAAAATTGGACCACAACG
>NW_893146.1:0-753 GCF_000209065.1 Trypanosoma cruzi | reverse complement strand
CACCATTCATAATCGGAAACAAAAATTCAGACCACAACGTGTGATGCAGCAGCCGCTCGAAAACGATTAGCCGAGTGCAGCACCCGTGTGGGCAACAGCTCGCGAAATTCCTCCAAGCAGCGGATAGTTCAGGGTTGTTTGGTGTCCAGTGTGTGAACACGCAAACAGATATTGACAGAGACTGCCTCTGACTCCCACCATTCATAATTGGAAACAAAAATTTAGACCACAACGTGTGATGCAGCAGCCGCTCGAAAACGATCAGCCGAGTGCAGCACCCGTGTGGGCAAGAGCTCGCGAAATTCCTCCAAGCAGCGGATAGTTCAGGGTTGTTTGGTGTCCAGTGTGTGAACACGCAAACAGATATTGACAGAGACTGCCTCTGACTCCCACCATTCATAATCGGAAACAAAAATTCAGACCACAACGTGTGATGCAGCAGCCGCTCGAAAACGATTAGCCGAGTGCAGCACCCGTGTGGGCAACAGCTCGCGAAATTCCTCCAAGCAGCGGATAGTTCAGGGTTGTTTGGTGTCCAGTGTGTGAACACGCAAACAGATATTGACAGAGACTGCCTCTGACTCCCACCATTCATAATCGGAAACAAGAATTTAGACCACAACGTGTGATGCAGCGACCGCTCGAAAACGATTAGCCGAGTGCAGCACCCGTGTGGGCAACAGCTCGCGAAATTCCTCCAAGCAGCGGATAAATCAGGGTTGTTTGGTGTCCAGTGTGTGAACACGCAAACAG
>NW_893145.1:0-753 GCF_000209065.1 Trypanosoma cruzi | reverse complement strand
CTCCGCCCTGTTGACAATGGCGGCTTTCCGCCTCCCGCCAACTATCTCTTTCTTGGCGACTATGTAGACCGCGGGAAACAAGGGCTGGAAACCATCTGTCTTGTGCTTGCATTCAAGGTGAAATTTCCGGAGAACTTTTTTCTGCTTCGCGGCAATCATGAGTGCGCCAGCATTAATCGCATCTACGGTTTTTTTGACGAATGCAAACGGCGGTACAACATTCGCCTCTGGAAAGCCTTCACAGACACGTTTAACTGTCTCCCTGTTGCCTGCATTATTGATGACAAGATATTTTGCTGTCACGGTGGTCTCTCTCCCGAGCTGCAGACGATGGATCAGATCAAGAGAATTGCACGACCTTGCGATGTCACTGACGCTGGTCTCATCTGTGACCTTCTGTGGTCAGACCCTGAGGAAGGCCTTTCTGGCTGGGGCGAGAATGACCGTGGTGTCTCTTATACATTTGGTCAAGATATCGTAGAGAAATTCCTTCGGAAGCATGAGTTTGATCTTATCGTTCGTGCACATCAAGTAGTGGAGGATGGCTATCAATTCTTTGCGAAACGGCAACTCATTACAATTTTTTCCGCTCCCAACTATTGTAATGAGTTTGATAACAGTGGTGCGGTCATGTCGGTGGACGCGGACCTTCTCTGCTCATTCCAGATCCTGAAACCATCGGTGAAGAAGCCAAAGTTCTACCAGTAGGATTAGGGAAGATGCTGCGGAAATGATCCGGACGAGAGCGGGACC
>NW_893144.1:0-753 GCF_000209065.1 Trypanosoma cruzi | reverse complement strand
AAACACCCCGGAACTATCCGCTGCTTGAGGAATTTCGCGAGCTCCTGCCCACAACGGTGCTGCACTCGGCGGATCGTTTTCGAGTGGCTGCTGCACCACACGCTGTGGTCTATGTTTTTGTTTCGAATTATGAATGGTGGTGGTCAGAGACACTCTCTTTCAATGTCTGTTTGCGTGTTCACACACTGAACGCCAAACAACCCGGAACTATCCGCTGCTTGGAGGAATTTCGCGAGATCCTGCCCACAGGGGTGCTGCACTCGGCGGATCGCTTTCGAGCGGCTGCTGCACCACACGCTGTGGTCTAAATTTTTGTTTCGAATTATGAATGGTGGTGGTCAGAGACACTCTCTTTCAATGTCTGTTTGCGTGTTCACACACTGAACGCCAAACAACCCTGAATTATCCGCTGCTTGGAGGAATTTCGCGAGATCTTGCCCACAGGGGTGCTGCACTCGGCGGATCGTTTTCGAGCGGCTGCTGCACCACACGCTGTGGTCTATGTTTTTGTTTCGAATTATGAATGGTGGTGGTCAGAGACACTCTCTTTCAATGTCTGTTTGCGTGTTCACACACTGAACGCCAAACAACCCGGAACTATCCGCTGCTTGGAGGAATTTCGCGAGCTCTTGCCCACAACGGTGCTGCAGTCGGCGGATCGTTTTCGAGCGGCTGCTGCACCACACGCTGTGGTCTATGTTTTTGTTTCGAATTATGAATGGTGGTGGTCAGAGACACTCTCTTTCAGTGTCT
>NW_893143.1:0-753 GCF_000209065.1 Trypanosoma cruzi | reverse complement strand
GGACAAACAGATAAACAACCAAATTTGGCAACGTGCATCGACTCCGTTTTCTGGCACCGCCATCCAGGGCGTGGAGGCACGGATGACGGTATAACGGCAGTGGGGTGGCACCATCAATCATATCCACCGCAACAACGACAGCCTCAAAGGAAGTAGCGCCCTCTAGCACCTCAAATAGGTTTGTTATGTCGGGGATAGCAACATATGGGCTACTAAACCCAGCTGCCTGTGTGTCTGTCACCGGACGATGCTTCAGCGCCGCCAGTAGACGAGTGCCAGAGAAGATGAGACCCGAGTACCCAAAGCAGCCAATAGCGCGCAGAATACCACCCAAATTGGCGGGTGTCTTGGGATTTTCAACGGCGACAAACACGCGCACGGGGAATTCACCGCTACCACCATTGTTCGCCTTGCCACTGTCTTCTGTGGATTCCTCAAAGAGCAGTTGCTGCAGTGCGTCCAATGCCTTCCTTCCTTCTTCACCGCTGACGCTCGAGTGCGGGTCGTTGTTCGGTGCGTAGCGTATCAGACCCACCCGGCATGGCTCGACACCCGTGATGGGTGCCGTCCCCGAGGAAGAAACGCCCTCCAGGTGTTCGGCGAGGATGAAGAACGACGGCCGCCCCGTGTGTGCATTGGTTGGAACCCTCAGAACAGAACCACAGCGAGTGCATCGCCATGATGCAGCCACTGCACCCTTTGAAACTGATCCTTTGTTATTCACGCGGAGCGCTCGAGAGGCGCTGCTACTTC
>NW_893142.1:0-753 GCF_000209065.1 Trypanosoma cruzi | reverse complement strand
AGGAGCCAGGAGAAGAAGTCAAAAAAAATGGCACATCCTTATCTTCACCGTTGTTTTTATTGGATGCTACCAAGGAATTGACAATGCCTAAACTCCCCACTGTAGAACTTGAAAATCCCCTGTTGGAGCCAAATGGGAGTTGCAGCAATCTTAGCAGGAAAAAAGAGGGGGAGATTTTGGTTGTTGCCGCCTCTGTTCTCGCCGGTACGATCAAGGATGGTTGTAAGGGATGGTTGGAGAAGTTCTCTATTGGACGGAGTTTAATTGGCAGGTCTAATTGGCGTCGCCGGTACTTTGTGCTTGCGCCATTCAATAAAGGGGTCAGCCTAAGTTACTTTAAAGACGAGTCATGCCACAAGCCTGTAGCATTGTTACTCTTGAATACAAATGACACCCGCATTGTTACACGGCCATCGGTGCGTACACACAAGGAAGCGACACAACCAGAACGTGAAATATGCGTTATATACGTGGAAAAGGAAAAGGAATACAAACTGCTTCTTCGTGCATATTCTGAGGATGATCGTGAATATTGGGTATACGCATTGAGCAAGTTATTCGACATAATTAATTACCCCTCTGATTTTCCCTTGTTGGAGAACGCTCAAGAGTAAATGGCCCACCTACCAGGGGGGAGGAAAAAAGGAAATGCCTCTGTGCCAAATTATCGTCTCATTTAAAATGTATCCGAGTTTGCTTTGAGAAGTTATAGTTTATATATATATATGTGTGTATGCATCGTTATTGATATTT
>NW_893141.1:0-753 GCF_000209065.1 Trypanosoma cruzi | reverse complement strand
CCCATCTTGCAGCCCGTCAGCGTCACCACGCTGCTGCTGTCAATGCTCACAAAGGCAAAATCCCACACTTTGAAAATCGCTCCCACTCCCACGTCGTTGTCGCGCCAATCCAACCAGCTTGAATGCTGGGTAATCCAAAAATTACATGCGTATATGGCGTATGACACGGAACCGCTGTTCCCCACCACGCGCAACACGCTGTGATCCGACACGCTGAATGCACCGCTCTGATGCAGAAAGCTTGTCCCGGAGGACATCGTATTGTTGAGCAACGCAAAAACAGAGTAATTGCGGACACTGAGACTGTACAAGTAAAACAGGTCTTCGTACCCATCAAAGCTGCAGTAACGCGCGTACAGCGAGCTGCCACGCACCAGCGTCAGCGTCCCAATAGAGTAAAAACCAAACCCGCCACACCTCAATGCATGCGCATTGACGTTGCTGACCAACAGCGAGGAAGCACTCAGCATGACGTTCCTCAGCAGCAATACGCTCAGCGTCTTGCTCACAGTGCCCGGTAAGTCGAACTCGAAGGTCTGCGCCACGTCAACCTCCGTGATGGCAATGTCGCAGTGCTGCGGGAGGGCAAGTGCAAAAGCAACAACGGAGGACCGCATCACCGTCTGGCTCACGCGGATCAGGACACCGGCTGACTCCGCCGCCTCAGCACCCCCAACAAACTGCAGCGCGGCACCGTCACGGAATGTGCATCCAGTGAGCGTGATGTTGATGGGGAGATGCAGCGGCATCCGA
>NW_893140.1:0-753 GCF_000209065.1 Trypanosoma cruzi | reverse complement strand
GCAAACATACATTGAAAGAGAGTGTCTCTGACTCCCGCCATTCACAGTTGGAAACAAAAACATAGACCACAACGTGTGGTGCAGCAGCCGCTCGAAAACGATCCGCCGAGTGCAGCACCCTTGTGGGCAAGAGCTCGCGAAATTCCTCCAAGCAGCGGATAATTCCGGGTTGTTTGGTGTCCAGTGTGTGAACACGCAAACATACATTGAAAGAGAGTGTCTCTGACTCCCGCCATTCATAGTTGGAAACAAAAACATAGACCACAACGTGTGGTGCAGCAGCCGCTCGAAAACGATCCGCCGAGTGCAGCACCATTGTGGGCAAGAGCTCGCGAAATTCCTCCAAGCAGCGGATAGTTCAGGGTTGTTTGGTGTCCAGTGTGTGAACACGCAAACATACATTGAAAGAGAGTGCCTCTGACTCCCGCCATTCATAATTCGAAACAAAAATTTAGAGCACAGCGTGTGGTGCAGCAGCCGCTCGAAAACGATCCGCCGAGTGCAGCACCCTTGTGGGCAAGAGCTCGCGAAATTCCTCCAAGCAGCGGATAATTCAGAATTGTTTGGTGTCCAGTGTGTGCACACGCAAACATACATTGAAAGAGAGTGCCTCTGACTCCCGCCATTCATAATTCAAAACAAAAACATAGACCACAACGTGTGGTGCAGCAGCCGCTCGAAAACGATCCGCCGACTGCAGCACCATTGTGGGCAGGAGCTCGCGAATTCCTCCAAGCAGCGGATAATTCCGGG
>NW_893139.1:0-753 GCF_000209065.1 Trypanosoma cruzi | reverse complement strand
TCTGACTCCCACCATTCATATCGGGAAACAAAAATTCAGACCACAACGTGTTGATGCAGCAGCCGCTCGAAAACGATTAGCCGAGTGCAGCACCCGTGTGGGCAACAGCTCGCGAAATTCCTCCAAGCAGCCGACAATTCACGGTTGTTTGGTGTCCAGTGTGTGAACACGCAAACAGATATTGACAGAGAGTGTCTCTGACTCCCACCATTCATAATCGGAAACAAAAATTCAGACCACAACGTGTGATGCAGCAGCCGCTCGAAAACGATTAGCCGAGTGCAGCACCCGTGTGGGCAACAGCTCGCGAAATTCCTCCAAGCAGCGGATGGTTCAGGGTTGTTTGGTGTCCAGTGTGTGAACACGCAAACAGATATTGACAGAGAGTGTCTCTGACTCCCACCATTCATAATTGGAAACAAAAATTTAGACCACAACGTGTGATGCAGCGACCGCTCGAAAACGATTAGCCGAGTGCAGCACCCGTGTGGGCAAGAGCTCGCGGAATTCCTCCAAGCAGCGGATAGTTCAGGGTTGTTTGGTGTCCAGTGTGTGAACACGCAAACAGATATTGACAGAGAGTGCCTCTGACTCCCACCATTCATAATCGGAAACAAAAATTTAGACCACAACGTGTGATGCAGCGACCGCTCGAAAACGATTAGCCGAATGCAGCACCCGTGTGGCCAAGAGCTCGCGAAATTCCTCCAAGCAGCGGATAGTTCAGGGTAGTTTGGGTCCCAGTGGTGAACA
>NW_893138.1:0-753 GCF_000209065.1 Trypanosoma cruzi | reverse complement strand
GAAAGAAAAAAAGAAAAAGAAAAAAAAAGAAAGATGGGGGTGTAAAGCAAAGCACTTCAGTGTGAGCTGAGTCGGGAATTGCGTCCTCACGCGTTTTCGTCGTCAGACTGACAGGAAACTGTGGAATTTCATCACGCGTCGCAGCCGCATCTCTCACCCGTGCGCGTCCTCTTTGGTTTTGTTTTTTCCCATCGTTTCCCGAACTGGGGAGGGAGCCTCGACGCGCGCACCGTCACCGCAAACTCTCGCGCAACCGGGCAGTGGCGCCACGCGCGGCACCGACAGCGCGCCACCGGCCCAAGGGTCGCTGCGCTTCACGACCGGCGTGTCTCTTTCTCGGGGCGCCGATGCACCCAAGCGCCCAGCGTCACGGAGCGGTGGGTCTCAAGACGCGCCTTTCCTGGCCATGCGAGGGGAGGCGCGGGGGCCAGCCGGCGAGGTTGCGGCGGGCGGGGCGGCTGTCAGACCTGTTGAGTTTGTTTTTGGCCATCACGCAAGCGCGTTCACGGGGCCACGCGCCCTCGCGCACAAGAGTTGGTTGCTTCCATCAGCAGCGGCGTGCGCCCACCACAACCCACCTCCGGGCAATTCGGCCCTCTCTTTCTCTTTCTCTCTCTTGCGCTTTCGGGCGGGCCCGCCACCAACCGTTTGCACAGGCAGGGCGCCAGACAGGGCAAGATGTTACGTGCGCGCCGTTGCGCAAGAAAGAAAAACGACAACAATAACAGGAAATGGGAAGGAAAGGGAACGGGC
>NW_893137.1:0-753 GCF_000209065.1 Trypanosoma cruzi | reverse complement strand
GCGGCGGGAGGTACTCCACAACGCGAACATGGCAGCGCTTCAATTCACCGTTCAGCGTCTTCAGTTAGACAAAGAGGCACTCGAGGGTCGACTCCAGTGCGAGGAGCAGGTGAAGAGAAAAATGGCGGCGGAAAATGCTCGACTGCTCTTGGAGCTTCGCGAGAGTAGTGGCAAGGAGGAGGGAACTCATACACGTCTTTCGGAGGTGCTGAATGCACTCAACACCGAGCAGGAGAGACGCCGAGAGTTGGAGAACAAACTGCGACTCTCTGCCGAACCGCTACCCGTTGAAGGGGATGAAGAACACAGAGCGGATCTGTGGAGTGAAAAGGAATATTACCGCATCCAAACTGATCGGCTGCGGGTTTCTCAGAAGGAGAAACTTGCATGCATTGGGGAGCTTGAAAAGCAACTAAAAACAGAACGGAAGAGGGCTGCGGAGCTGGAGTCAAAGTTATCCACCGCATTGGAGGAAGTCCAGCGGCTAAATCGATTAACTGCAGAGAACTCAAGTATTTACGAGAGCATGGATAAAAGTTATGTGGGGATGTGCACACTTTTGCAGATGGCTACGGATGAATACGACGCACTTCAACATCAACTATTAACGCGTTCGACGGAAACGTCCTTGCCCGGCTCATTGCCTCACATTAGGGAAAAGCCGCATGAACAGGAGCATGTATCTTCCCCTCTACAAAAGGAGGCTTTTGATGAAAAGGGTTGTAAACGTGATGACGAGATTCAGAACGAAGA
>NW_893136.1:0-753 GCF_000209065.1 Trypanosoma cruzi | reverse complement strand
TTTGTTTCGAATTATGAATGGCGGGAGTCAGAGGCACTCTCTTTCAATGTATGTTTGCGTGTGCACACACTGGACACCAAACAACCCTGAATTATCCGCTTCTTGGAGGAGTTTCGCGAGCTCTTGCCCACAAGGGTGCTGCAGTCGGCGGATCGTTTTCGAGCGGCTGCTGCACCACACGTTGTGGTCTAAATTTTTGTTTTGAATTATGAATGGCGGGAGTCAGAGGCACTCTCTTTCAATGTATGTTTGCGTGTGCACACACTGGACACCAAACAACCCTGAATTATCCGCTTCTTGGAGGAGTTTCGCGAGCTCTTGCCCACAAGGGTGCTGCAGTCGGCGGATCGTTTTCGAGCGGCTGCTGCACCACACGTTGTGGTCTAAATTTTTGTTTCGAATTATGAATGGCGGGAGTCAGAGGCACTCTCTTTCAATGTATGTTTGCGTGTGCACACACTGGACACCAAACAACCCTGAATTATCCGCTTCTTGGAGGAGTTTCGCGAGCTCTTGCCCACAATGGTGCTGCAGTCGGCGGATCGTTTTCGAGCGGCTGCTGCACCACACGTTGTTGTCTAAATTTTTGTTTCGAATTATGAATGGCGGGAGTCAGAGGCACTCTCTTTCAATGTATGTTTGCGTGTGCACACACTGGACACCAAACAACCCTGAATTATCCGCTTCTTGGAGGAATTTCGCGAGCTCTTGCCCACAAGGGTGCTGCAGTCGGCGGATCGTTTCGAGCGGCTG
>NW_893135.1:0-753 GCF_000209065.1 Trypanosoma cruzi | reverse complement strand
AGACAAAAAAAAGAATCGCGTTTTCTTTAATGTTTTTCCTGTTTGGGGGCGGGGATCTTTGTTTTCTATGATTGTCTCTTTTTTTTTGTCTGTTCCAGGTTGGTTTTTAGGAGGCTTGATGTGCCTGCTGGGTGATCGCCGGCTTTTTTATTGGTGATTGCGTATTTTTGGCTTACCGGTGTGCCGCTCAGCGCCATTTTGTTTTACTTCTTTTCCGCTTATTGGGGCGTGTTGTTATTCGTCACGCGTCAGCACACACCGAGCAACATGTCAAAAAAAAACAAAATGCAGGCTTTTCCCCCCTCGCGAGGGCCTCCGCAGCCACAATCCTGTGCGTGCGTGCATTCTCAGCGTTTTAAACACGGCATGTGTGTGTGCATGTGCTTGTGTGTTTGGCAGCGCCTATACTTGCGGAGCAGCTGTGCGCCACAAGAGAGTCTGAAGAAAGCAACGGCAGAGAGAGGCAGATAGCACACACGCAAATTACTCATATCATCACACACACACACACGCAGCCGCGGAATGGGTGCACTCAACCACAAAATCAAAAAGGAAAACAAAACAAAAAGCCGAAGCGTGGGACGACCAGCGCACACACACTCTCATTGCTCCCGTAAAGCAAAACACACACACAGAGGGAGAGAGAGAGAGGTCGCCCACTCAATGCAATAAAAACAAAACAGAAACAGTTACGGTGCTCCGTCCATGCAGCCAGGCAGGACGGCAGCAGTGCGTGTCGTGCAAAAGAGAGCA
>NW_893134.1:0-753 GCF_000209065.1 Trypanosoma cruzi | reverse complement strand
CGACGTCAATTTTCTTTTTTCTCTTCGTGAAATGCAAGCAGACATGAGTACTGCGTCTCTTCTTAATCCTACCGGTATTTATACACACATGTGTGTGTGTGTGTACATGTACGTGTGGATCAATGATACGAGAGAAGTGCAAGAAAGAGGTCGAGAGAAGAAAAGAAATGGGGAGGAAAGATGAGGATGGAGGAAATGAAGGGAAGGGAGAAGAAGGCAGTGTAATCGATCATAAAAATAGTGATATGCATTTGCTGTTAATAACTATCTATATTTATATATTTATATATTTATATATAATTACGGCGTGAATAAGTGAAAAGGCAAAAGAAGAAGAAAAAGAAACGAAAACAGCAGCCGCAGCAAAAAAAAAAAAAAAGGAAAAAAAAAAAAAATGTGGCACGCAATTATCGCAACGGAAAGAATAAGTGAAAACACACGCAAACACACATACACATATAAAAAAAAAAAAAAGAAGAAGAAGGCATGGATACAACGTGAAATTGAATTTAATTTGCACGATTGTGTTCTTCTTGTTTCGGTTTGTGTATTTATTTATATTTACATGCATTTTTGTGCGCACATCTACCGATGACGAATGGAAAAAAAAAAAAAAAAAGGGGAGGGGGGGACGGATGAACATCGGCAGGCAACCACCGGCTTAGCGGCGGTCAGTAAGACATGTGGGCGTAGAATTAAGAAGGGAAAGAAGGGAGACGCGATTCCCTCTACATATCGGAAAGAAGGGCTGTT
>NW_893133.1:0-753 GCF_000209065.1 Trypanosoma cruzi | reverse complement strand
CCAGACAGTCCTATACATACATACATACATATGCATTTATATAAGAACAACAACAAAAACCAGCAACGGAAAACTGGAAGAGATAAAACAAAACAAAAACCAAAAAAAAAAAAAAAAAAAAAAAATCATGTCGTAAAGAAATAACCCCGCAGCGAAGATCCGGACCGAAGAGGGGGAGAGTTGCAAACAACAACAACAACAAAAAGGGATCTCCTCATTTTCCCCACTTTTTTTCTTCTGGGTCGTTTTGTGCATTTTTGTTTGTTTGTCACCGCAATGAATGTGGAGGCGTATTGCCTCACTCCATCAAAGTTCTCGCCCCGTCCACACACACACACACGAGACAACACAGAGGAAAAGGCGCCAAAAAAAAAAAAATCACCAAAACAGCCTATATCACGCATTTTTTTTTTTTTTTTTTTTTGTATCTGTAATCAGTACTGTGTGAAATTTAACCTGGCACCATTCCTCACTTTACACTTCTTTCAATTTTTCTTTCCGTTGGGCCCTGTTCCTCGTCGTCTCCTTGATAAAAATACATTTCTCTGTGTGTGTGTGTGTGTGTGTCTATGCGTGCGACTGCCCTTCTTACTTTCTAGCCTTTTTTTTATTCCATTGCCGTCTGTTCATCCTTTTCCTTTTCTCATCGCCTCCCGCCTCCTCATTTTGTTGAGGTGCTCGAGACCGCCCCACTCCTCTCTATTGCCATCCCTTACAGCCAACCTTTTTTCATTCAATAATCTCTTTTTTGTT
>NW_893132.1:0-753 GCF_000209065.1 Trypanosoma cruzi | reverse complement strand
TGCTGCACTCGCCGGATCGTTTTCGAGCGGCCGCTGCACCGCACGTTGTGGTCTAAATTTTTGTTTCGAATTATGAATGGTGGTGGTCAGAGACACTCTCTTTCAATGTCTGTTTGCGTGTTCACACACTGGACGCCAAACAACCCTGAACCATCCGCTGCTTGGAGGAATGTCGCGAGATCTTGCCCACAGGGGTGCTGCACTCGGCGGATCGTTTTCGAGCGGCTGCTGCACCGCACGTTGTGGTCTAAATTTTTGTTTCGAATTATGAATGGTGGTGGTCAGAGACACTCTCTTTCAATGTCTGTTTGCGTGTTCACACACTGGACGCCAAACAACCCTGAACTATCCGCTGCTTGGAGGAGTTTCGCGAGATCTTGCCCACAGGGGTGCTGCACTCGCCGGATCGTTTTCGAGCGGCCGCTGCACCGCACGTTGTGGTCTAAATTTTTGTTTCGAATTATGAATGGTGGTGGTCAGAGACACTCTCTTTCAATGTCTGTTTGCGTGTTCACACACTGGACGCCAAACAACCCTGAACCATCCGCTGCTTGGAGGAATGTCGCGAGATCTTGCCCACAGGGGTGCTGCACTCGGCGGATCGTTTTCGAGTGGATGCTGCACCACACGCTGTGGTCTAAATTTTTGTTTCGAATTATGAATGGTGGTGGTCAGAGGCACTCTCTGTCCATGTCTGTTTGCGTGTTCACACACTGGACGCCAAACAACCCTGAACCATCCGCTGCTTGGAGG
>NW_893131.1:0-753 GCF_000209065.1 Trypanosoma cruzi | reverse complement strand
TCGGACCCTGCTGGTGTTGGTTGATTTCAGCAAGGCCTTTGACTCCATAGATCATCGAGTTTTCAGTCGCTTGCTGGCTAATATTCCGGGGGTGAATTGTAGAAGGTGGCTTAGAAACTTTCTATGTGGTCGCTACGCGAAGACACGAGTTGGCCACAGACACAGCGATCGGCGTCCCATGCTGCGAGGAGTTCCTCAGGGGTCCGTGCTGGGACCGTATTTGTTCTCCCTTTACGTACACCCACTTCTCAATCTGCTGAACAGCTTTGCGGGTGTCACAGCAGACATGTATGCGGACGACCTCTCTATTATCGTTAAGGGGCAGTCCCGGGAAGACGCCATTCCCACTGCCAACATGGTTCTCAAAAAGCTGCATGCGTGGAGTCAGGAAAATGGCCTGGCCATTAACCCGTCAATGTGTGAAGCTGCTTGGTTCACACTATCCACGCACACGGAGTCAGATTATGATCGTGAAGGAAGGTGGCCCCTGGTAGTGGCTGGATGTCAAATCCCAGTCATGACCATGGGGGCATCGCGAACTACGAAGCTTTTCGGCATGGATCTCGATCCACGACTGACGCTAAATGTGTCGGCCACCAAGCAATGCGCTGCCACTTCGCAACGGATATCGCAGCTACGCTGCATAGCGCACAAAGAGGCGGGACCATCTCCACATGACCTACGCACGTTCGTCATTGGATACGGAGCTTCCAAATTACGCTATGGCAGCGAGCTCATATGGGCAGTAGCGAC
>NW_893130.1:0-753 GCF_000209065.1 Trypanosoma cruzi | reverse complement strand
GGGCATGATTGTGGTGTCATCGCCAAACTTAAGCAACTATGATAAATGGGCGAATCAAAGTGAATCCGTACAAATCGTAATGAATTGCCCCGAGAAAGACGATATAAAGGCGATGTGCGCTTGGATGAAGCAAAATCGACAGCTTGCGGAGGAAGAAGAGAAGGAAGAAGAGGAGGAAGAAGAGGAGGAAGAAGCGGGGGAAGACGAGGAGGAAGAAGCGGACTACTGGAAAAAGGTGAAGGGTCGCATGGATAAAGTGGGACCGCTTCTTCGCTACGTCTTTGATCAGCGCAAATACAAATCTCGGCTTGTCTCGTGCAGAAGTACAATTAATAAAATGGTCTTGTCGGATACCCAATATTACTCTGTTTTGGGGACTGAAAAAATGTGTGAAGGTAACCACGTCTCTCACAAACTTGTAAAGGTCGTACGAGTACGAGGAAATGAGGATTCCGAAATGCCTTACAATGCACTGGTATCTTCTCACCTTGCAGAATTAACGTTATGCAAGTTGGCGGAGTTAATGGTGCCGAATGATTTTAATTTATTCGTATTGGCTATTAAGGACGATCTCTTATCAAAAGCCCTTGAAGATCATTCCTTGTTTGTATTTTTAAGTGCGGCCTTTGTAAATGCAATAATACCGAAACTCAAGGAGCTGAAACTGGAAGAAGATAAAGATGATTCGCCACATCTCTGTGCGTTGAGAGTGCGTCCGCATGAGCGCCCCTTCAAGCCCCGTCTTTTAGAGTG
>NW_893129.1:0-752 GCF_000209065.1 Trypanosoma cruzi | reverse complement strand
GCTGGTGCACCCCGGCCCGTGGGAAGACTGCCACGTCCAGTACTTCTGCATGGCTGCTGTGCTGCTTGCGGGGTGCGGGCGTGGTTGCCTTCACGAACATGATGCGCTCGGCCTTCCTGACGGTGATGCACGCGGCGAGCTTTGTGCTGCTTGCGGTGCTGTGCGTGGTCAGCGCGGCCAACCACCTTGCGCCGAGCGACGGCGGTGCGAGGGCGTACGCGGCCATCGTGCTGCTGCTGACGACTGTGCTGCTTGCGGTCGCTGTGTACGGCGTCGTTGTGTGGTACGCGGAGGACCGCCACTGGCAGGAGCTGCGCGAGCCGTGGCGTGGAGGGCTGGAGGCGCTGCTGCGCGATGACGAGGATGGCGACGAGGACGTGCAAAAGCCACGCGACGTGACGTTGTTGTCGTACGCCACAGACACCACCGCTGCGTCGTCGTACCGACCACCCGCACCGCTGCAGCCCATGTCCGGTGACACCCGCTCAGACGCGCTGAACCTGTTCGACCGTGCATCCAGTGCGAGTGGCAAAATTGATCACGCCCTTCTGTGACGTGCACCACGCGGAATTATTAATTGCTTGTTGCAGGTTGATGGGGGATTGCGCAGGGCCACGGATGTGCTGCGCATCACAGCCATCCATCGTCAACAGCACCGATCGTGTTGTTGATCGTTGTTTCTATCGATTTGTTTCTATTTTGGGCGGGTGCTTTCAGGAGTTTCTTTTTCTTTCCGCGCTGATTGTGTGAAA
>NW_893128.1:0-752 GCF_000209065.1 Trypanosoma cruzi | reverse complement strand
ACCACAGCGTGTGGTGCAGCAGCCGCTCGAAAACGATCCGCCGACTGCAGCACCCTTGTGGGCAAAGTCTCGCGAAATACCTCCAAGCAGCGGATAGTTCAGGGTTGTTTGGTGTCCAGTGTGTGAACACGCAAACAGACATTGAAAGAGAGTGTCTCTGACCACCACCATTCATAATTCGAAACAAAAATTTAGACCACAGCGTGTGGTGCAGCAGCCGCTCGAAAACGATCCGCCGACTGCAGCACCCTTGTGGGCAAGGTCTCGCGACATTCCTCCAAGCAGCGGATAGTTCAGGGTTGTTTGGCGTCCAGTGTGTGAACACGCAAACAGATAGTGAAAGAGTGTCTCTGACTCCCACCATTCATAATTCGAAACAAAAACATAGACCACAGCGTGTGGTGCAGCGGCCGCTCGAAAACGATCCGCCGACTGCAGCACCCCTGTGGGCAAGGTCTCGCGAAATACCTCCAAGCAGCGGATAGTTCAGGGTTGTTTGGTGTCCAGTGTGTGAACACGCAAACAGATAGTGACAGAGTGTCTCTGACTCCCACCATTCATAATTCGAAACAAAAACATAGACCACAGCGTGTGGTGCAGCGGCCGCTCGAAAACGATCCGCCGACTGCAGCACCCCTGTGGGCAAGGTCTCGCGAAATACCTCCAAGCAGCGGATAGTTCAGGGTTGTTTGGTGTCCAGTGTGTGAACACGCAAACAGATAGTGACAGAGTGTCTCTGACTCCCACCATTC
>NW_893127.1:0-752 GCF_000209065.1 Trypanosoma cruzi | reverse complement strand
CGCGACTCTTTTTCACGTAAAGTATTAATGTCGATCTTCGAACAATCGAGCACATTTGCGTTGTCCCTGGAAAACGAAAAAGACGTGTTTAGGATGCGCAGCCGCAGCGTGGTTACTACTGTAAGTCGTCATATATCTAACGCCCGAGGCCACCGCTGCAACTTGGATAATTCGACACGTCGTGCTGTATCTAACGTCCGGGGCAGCCGCTGCAACTTGGATAATTCGACACGTCGTGCTGTATCTAACGTCCGGGGCAGCCGCTGCAACTTGGATAATTCGACACGTCGTCCCGTATCTAACGTCCGGGGCAGCCGCTGCAACTTGGATAATTCGACACGTCGTCCTGTATCTAGCGTCCGGGGCCACCGCCCTACCATTTTTTATTTCTTGCGGCGGCCAACCCCGGCAGTAAGGACAAAAAAAAGAATCGCGTTTTCTTTAATGTTTTTCCTGTTTGGGGGCGGGGATCTTTGTTTTCTATGATTGTCTCTTTTTTTTTGTCTGTTCCAGGTTGGTTTTGAGGACGCTTGATGTGCCTGCTGGGTGATCGCCGGCTTTTTTATTGGTGATTGCGTATTTTTGGCTTACCGGTGTGCCGCTCAGCGCCATTTTGTTTTACTTCTTTTCTGCTTATTGGGGCGTGTTGTTATTCGTCACGCGTCAGCACACACCGAGCAACATGTCAAAAAAAAAAAATGCAGGTTTTTTCCCCCTCGCGAGGGCCTCGGCAGCCACAATCCTGTGCGTGC
>NW_893126.1:0-752 GCF_000209065.1 Trypanosoma cruzi | reverse complement strand
TCCAAGCAGCGGATAGTTCAGGGTTGTTTGGCGTCCAGTGTGTGAACACGCAAACAGACATTGAAAGAGAGTGTCTCTGACCACCACCATTCATAATTCGAAACAAAAATTTAGACCACAGCGTGTGGTGCAGCGGCCGCTCGAAAACGATCCGCCGACTGCAGCACCCATGTGGGCAAGATCTCGCGAAACTCCTCCAAGCAGCGGATAGTTCAGGGTTGTTTGGCGTCCAGTGTGTGAACACGCAAACAGACATTGACAGAGAGTGTCTCTGACCACCACCATTCATAATTCGAAACAGAAATTTAGACCACAGCGTGTGGTGCAGCAGCCGCTCGAAAACGATCCGCCGACTGCAGCACCCATGTGGGCAAGATCTCGCGAAATTCCTCCAAGCAGCGGATAGTTCAGGGTTGTTTGGCGTCCAGTGTGTGAACACGCAAACAGACATTGAAAGAGAGTGTCTCTGACCACCACCATTCATAATTCGAAACAAAAATTTAGACCACAGCGTGTGGTGCAGCGGCCGCTCGAAAACGATCCGCCGACTGCAGCACCCATGTGGGCAAGATCTCGCGAAACTCCTCCAAGCAGCGGATAGTTCAGGGTTGTTTGGCGTCCAGTGTGTGAACACGCAAACAGACATTGACAGAGAGTGCCTCTGACTCCCGCCATTCATAATTCAAAACAAAAACATAGACCACAACGTGTGGTGCAGCAGCCGCTCGAAAACGATCCGCCGACTGCAGCAC
>NW_893125.1:0-752 GCF_000209065.1 Trypanosoma cruzi | reverse complement strand
CAAGCAGCGGATAGTTCAGGGTTGTTTGGTGTCCAGTGTGTGAACACGCAAACAGATATTGACAGAGAGTGCCTCTGACTCCCACCATTCACAATCAGAAACAAAAATTTGGACCACAACGTGTGATGCAGCAGCCGCTCGAAAACGATCAGCCGAGTGCAGCACCCGTGTGAGCAAGAGCTCGCGAAATTCCTTCAAGCAGCGGATAATTCAGGGTTGTTTGGTGTCCAGTGTGTGAACACGCAAACAGATATTGACAGAGAGTGTCTCTGACTCCCACCATTCACAATCGGAAACAAAAACTTGGACCACAACGTGTGATGCAGCAGCCGCTCGAAAACGATCAGCCGAGTGCAGCACCCGTGTGGGCAAGAGCTCGCGAAATTCCTCCAAGCAGCGGATAGTTCAGGGTTGTTTGGTGTCCAGTGTGTGAACACGCAAACAGATAGTGACAGAGAGTGTCTCTGACTCCCACCATTCACAATCGGAAACAAAAATTTGGACCACAACGTGTGATGCAGCGGCCGCTCGAAAACGATCAGCCGAGTGCAGCACCCTTGTGGGCAAGAGCTCGCGAAATTCCTCCAAGCAGCGGATAATTCAGGGTTGTTTGGTGTCCAGTGTGTGAACACGCAAACAGATAGTGACAGAGAGTGTCTCTGACTCCCACCATTCACAATCGGAAACAAAAACTTGGACCACAACGTGTGATGCAGCAGCCGCTCGAAAACGATCAGCCGAGTGCAGCACCC
>NW_893124.1:0-752 GCF_000209065.1 Trypanosoma cruzi | reverse complement strand
TCTGGCGGTTATGTTTGGTCAATTTCTTTTGACCGGGGTCTACGGACCCCTTTTTTTCTTTTTTTTGTGGGTCTGTCCGCCATATATACATATACCCCTATATATATATACCCATATATATATAGCCCCGTACCCCCTCGTGCGGCTGCCCCCCCCCCCCCACGTTGCGTGTCCGCCACCTCCTTCGGGCCCCCTCATTTTCGCTTCATGGCTGCTATTGCCTGCATCTTTGTTTTGTTTTGTGTTTTCTCCGTCTCGATCCTTTTATTCGCCTTTTTTCCGCGTATGCCGCGCTTCTTCCTGTGTTTTCCGGTGTTTTTGCCTTGCTCGCACACTCGGCTGCATTTGCTGTTCCACACTCGCCATGTGCGTCTTTTCCGCCCCCTGACGCCGTCCACGGCGCTATCCCGGGGCCGACGTCCCGGACCCTGACCCCTCCCCAGTGTGGCCTGGGAGGGGGGGGGGGGGTTTTTGTACACGGTCCCAAGTGCCGCGAAGGACCCCTCATCAAAATTGAAAACCGTTGTGGAACACAACTCCTTTCAACTAACGCTATTATTGATACAGTTTCTGTACTATATTGGTACGCGAAGCTTCCAACCCGCCTCTGGCGGTTATGTTTGGTCAATTTCTTTTGACCGGGGTCTACGGACCCCTTTTTTTTTTTTTTTTTTTTTTTTTGTGGGGCTGTCCCCCATATATACATATACCCCTATATATATATACCCATATATATATAGCCCCGTACCCCC
>NW_893123.1:0-752 GCF_000209065.1 Trypanosoma cruzi | reverse complement strand
GAGTAGTCAACAGAATACATATATATATATATATATATATATATTATATTTATTCAGAAGAAAAACATGAGGCAATTAACTACCTCTGGGGTACCTCTTTTTCCTTATCTTGTTTGGTTTTTATAGATAATTTTAGGATCCAGTCAGCGGCCCAGAAGATTGTTCTGTAGATCTCTGCGGCGCCTTGGCGTCGGCGCTTGGCCGCATTGTGGCGTGCCGTGCGCTTTTTCCTCTGCTTTGGCCGCAGGTCCCCTGCCCCCGCCCTTCTCTCCTCCCTTTGTTTCCCAAGAGCAAAGCCAAGCCAAGCAACCTAACCACACTTTATTACTATTTGTTTTTTTTGTTTTTCGCAGACAAGGATGGCAACCCCGAAGCAGGCAGCGAAGAAGGCGTCCAAGAAGCGCAGCGGCGGCCGCTCCGCGAAGGCCGGTCTGATCTTCCCCGTGGGCCGTGTGGGCTCGCTGCTGCGCCGCGGCCAGTATGCCCGCCGCATCGGCGCGTCGGGCGCTGTGTACATGGCGGCGGTGCTGGAGTACCTGACAGCCGAGCTGCTGGAGCTGTCCGTGAAGGCGGCGAGCCAGCAGGCAAAGAAGCCGAAGCGCCTGACACCCCGCACGGTGACGCTTGCCGTGCGCCACGACGACGACCTCGGCATGCTCCTGAAGGATGTGACGCTGTCGCGTGGTGGTGTGATGCCGAGCCTGAACAAGGCGCTGGCGAAGAAGCACAAGAGCAGCAAGAAGGCGAGGGCG
>NW_893122.1:0-752 GCF_000209065.1 Trypanosoma cruzi | reverse complement strand
TGTTTGGTGTCCAGTGTGTGAACACGCAAACAGATATTGACAGAGAGTGTCTCTGACTCCCACCATTCACAATTAGGAAACAAAAATTTAGACCACAACGTGTGATGCAGCGGCCGCTCGAAAACGATCAGCCGAGTGCAGCACCCGTGTGGGCAAGAGCTCGCGAAATTCCTCCAAGCAGCGGATAGTTCAGGGTTGTTTGGTGTCCAGTGTGTGAACACGCAAACAGATATTGACAGAGAGTGCCTCTGACTCCCACCATTCACAATCGGAAACAAAAATTTGGACCACAACGTGTGATGCAGCGACCGCTCGAAAACGATCAGCCGAGTGCAGCACCCGTGTGGGCAAGAGCTCGCGAAATTCCTCCAAGCAGCGGATAGTTCAGGGTTGTTTGGTGTCCAGTGTGTGAACACGCAAACAGGTATTGACAGAGAGTGCCTCTGACTCCCACCATTCACAATCGGAAACAAAAATTTGGACCACAACGTGTGATGCAGCGGCCGCTCGAAAACGATCAGCCGAGTGCAGCACCCGTGTGGGCAAGAGCTCGCGAAATTCCTCCAAGCAGCGGATAGTTCAGGGTTGTTTGGTGTCCAGTGTATGAACACGCAAACAGATATTGACAGAGAGTGCCTCTGACTCCCACCATTCATAATCGGAAACAAAAATTTAGACCACAACGTGTGATGCAGCAGCCGCTCGAAAACGATCAGCCGAGTGCAGCACCCGTGTGGGCAAGAGCTCGCGAA
>NW_893121.1:0-752 GCF_000209065.1 Trypanosoma cruzi | reverse complement strand
AACACTTGGAGCAGGCTGTATCGGAGCTCATAATATCAAGCGATACGGAATCTTTTTTGCATGACACGATGACTGCAGCAGAGCTTTCAGCAAGAGCCGACGTCCCAGTGGCGTACATCGACGATAACTCCGAGTTAAGTAACGCCAGCAAGGAGCTTGCATGCATATTGGAAGAATTTGGTTTGGAATATACGGAAGATGGTTTGATCACTGTGATCTCTGCCCTTTCACAGCAGCAATACTCATCAATGAGTCGGGCAATTTTTGATTTTGCGTGTACCGTTGGATTGGGTCCTTCTGCGGAGTTGTATAAGGCTTTAATGAGACATGCTTCTCGAAGGGGCGACGTGAATGAGTCGATGGCCCTCATAGAAGAAATGAAGGCGAAGGGAATAACACCACGTATTGGCAATTGGCATGAACTTATGCGTGCTTTTCACCAGGCGAACGACTACCCCGCTGTGAGTCAAATTGTGGATAACATGAAGATGTACGCCAATATCGAACCAAATGAAGTAACGTTTGCTCTTCAGCTGAAGGCTCTTGCCAAGGATTCTTCCCAAATGAACTCCCTCGCCGAGTCAATCCAGCTCTTTGATCAAATGGAGAATGTGTATGGTTTTATTGCATCGCGTCCCCATTACGACGCAATGATGTATCATTTGAGTCAGAGTCCTAAACCAGAAATGCGACTTCGTTGTGAAGAGCTGGCACATAAAATGGAACTTATGGGTATTGTTTGGAATGCCAAC
>NW_893120.1:0-752 GCF_000209065.1 Trypanosoma cruzi | reverse complement strand
TTTCCAGGGGACAACGCAAATGTGCTCGATTGTTCGAAGATCGACATTAATACTTTACGTGAAAAGGAGTCGCGCGACCGCATTTTTTTAGCTCAGTGGCAAACACGCTCACAATGTCATCCGGGGACGCGGGTTCGATTCCCGCAGAAGCCTAAGTTTTTTCCATTTTTTTTTTTTTGAATTCTTGTTTCATATTGCTTTTTAAACTTCTGGTTTGCAGGACGGTGTGCGAGTTCTGCAATCGCACTGATTCCATCTGTTTCGTGGTTTGTGCGGCTGCGGCTGCGGTGGTGGCCGCGTGAGAGTGAGTGTGAGAGAGCCATGCACCGCCCGCATACACACACTTCCTTCTCTCTCTGTGTGTGTGTCCCCTTGCATGGACTCTCGTCGTCGCCTCACCCCACGAAGCACACACAATAATGTGCCCATTGTATATATGCATGCACACCCATGCAGGCCCGTTGGTGCTCTCTTTTGCACGACACGCACCGCTGCCGTCCTGCCTGGCTGCATGGGCGGAGCACCGTAACTGTTTCTGTTTTGTTTTCATTGCATTGAGTGGGCGACCTCTCTCTCTCTCCCTGTGTGTGTGTTTTGCTTTACGGGAGCAATGAGAGTGTGTGTGCGCTGGTAGTCCCACGCTTCGGCTTTTTGTTTTGTTTTTCTTTTTGATTTTGTGGTTGAGTGCACCCATTCCGCGGCTGCGTGTGTGTATGTGTGATGATATGAGTAATTTGCGTGTGTGCTTATCT
>NW_893119.1:0-752 GCF_000209065.1 Trypanosoma cruzi | reverse complement strand
CTCACTCTGCCCACTTGCAATGGTCAAACAGGTTCAGGATTGGCTTGCTATGCATCGGACGAACAGATGGGACAACCGAGGATCGTGTTACTTTGACAAGTTCTTTTGAAGCCTAGGATTATTAGGGACGAAACATTATGGCTCTCTCTCCCTTTCTGTATGATATCAGCCACATTCATCCTCATTTGTTGTACAAAAATCAACAGATCTTGCTATGTTTTGCAGTACATTTATAGAATAGGTCATTAACATAGCCTTAGGATCATCAGAAACGATATGTTCTGGGCTATTCTGGCTCATTTACATATGTCATATTTTTTTAGATTTGAAAATTTGAAAATTTCGATATATAACAATCTATATGCATGCCAACAATGTCATCTTTCCTTCTTTCCATCAAGTCAAACATTTCAGAAAATAATGGTTATCTAGTCCATTTATTAAATCTGGTTTTCACCACATGGTAATCAATTCCCGAGTGAAGTTTTTATAAAGAAGCGTATTATACATATTCTTCTTGCAACAAATTATCAAAGTTCTACCACTCCTAATTCTTAATATAATACAATACGATTCTTGGAGAAATCCATTAAGCATGCTAGTTTAATGTTGGCTTTTATATTTTTTAGTATAAGTCGGAATTATCCTGGCTGTCTCAGTAGTGAAGTTTTCATAAAAAAGCTTACTACTTTAAAAGAAAGAAAAAAGACTTAAAATTATGGCCAAACGTTTCTTGTTTTATTATAAGTCCA